>NC_053026.1:642454226-642754226 GCF_003073215.2 Triticum urartu | reverse complement strand
CTCATTGGGATCCTTAATTGACCCCCTCGGCTTCTTAATCACCCTAGTACTCTGTCCAGGAGTTGCAACTAGTTTCTGGTGTTTGTAGGTTATGTGTTCGCGGACGTGCATAGCGCTGACCCTAGGGGTGGGATATGATGCGGTAGATACACCATGGCACGGTGTATCGGGCGCCCGTTTGGTGTCCCGGGAACCCTATTCACATCGTTCGGGGCCGTATGTGGAAACCTCGGCCAGACTCCCTACGGATGGTACCTGGATAGGCGATAAACCTGGACTAGAGACTTTAGTGTTTAGGTAGGCTGTGGCCGACACCCTCGTTGGGCTTCCGCTTGAAGGTTGCCGAGTACATGTCGTGTAAACGACGGTAAGTGGTGGGAGCGTGTGTGAAGAAGTACACCCCTGCAGGGTTATCATTATCTATTCGAATAGCCGGATTCCTTGGATATGGAAACTTGGACCCCTTGCATAGTTCATAGACAAGTGAAAGTGGATACTCTAAAACTCACAAGATAAGTGTGAGTGCTATGGATGGCCTTCTCGTAGGGAGACGGGAGCGGATCCATAGTGGTGTGTTGAATGGTGAATATGTGGACTCGTGTGCGCCACCTCAAAAGAGTTGCTTGCTGTCGTAGTTCAGGTTAGCCACTGAGTCAAAGCTAGCTTGCTTCAGTTAAACTCCACTACCCCTTTGTTGATACCGATGCATATCTAGTTAGTTCTGATGTAAGTCTTGCTGAGTACAATTGTACTCACGTTTGCTTAATTTATGTTTTGCAGAGAGACGTCAGTCTCGCTAGTAGTTCCGTGTGGGCTTCGATGTTTAGCTTGATACCTCAGCTACGATCTTGTGCCCTCGGCAGGATCTGGTAGATAGTCAGGCTTCTTAGCCTTTTTCTTTGTAGATGTCTGTACTCAGACATGTTAAGCTTCCGCATGTGCTTTGATTTGTAAGCTATGATTGTTGGGTCATGAGACCCATGTTTGTAATTTCTCGCTCCTCGGAGCCTAATGAATAATACTTGAGTCGTAGAGTTATGTTGTGATGCCATGTTGTATTTACAAATATCGAGCATATTGTGTGTATGATTGAAATGCTTGGTATGTGTGGGATTCGACAATCTAGTTGTTTATCCTTGGCAGCCTCTCTTATGGGGAAATGTAGTCTAGTGCTTCCATGAGCCATAGTAGTCCGCTACAGCCCGGTTCACCGGAGTCCTGCTAGCCCAGCACTACTGCTCAGGACACTTGACTGGCCGGCATGTGTTTCACTTTGTTCCTGTGTCTGTCCCTTCGGGGAAATGTCACGCGGTGACATCTGGAGTCCTGCCTAGCCTGCTACAGCCCGGGTTCCTGGAGTCCTGTTAGCCCAGTGCTACAGCCCGGATTCACACGCTGCTGACCGACATGCTCGATGTGATTCATGTATGCCTGTCCCCATAGGTTAGTGCCACTTTGGGTTCACGACTAGCCATGTCGGCCCGGGTTCTCTATCATATGGATGCTAGCGGCACTATCATATACGTGAGCCAAAAGGCGCAAACGGTCCCGGGCCATGGTAAGGTGACACCCGTGGGAATACCGTGCGTGAGGCCGCAAAGTGATATGAGGTGTTACCGGCTAGATTGATGTGATTTGGAATCGGGGTCCTGACAGTAGAAGCCCTCCGTGATTGATGCCCCCTCTGGCGGAGCTCCGGAAAAGGCCCCAAGATGGGATCTCACTGGTACAGAAGGTTGCGGTGGTGGAATTAGGGTTTTGGCTCTGTATCTGGTAGCTTGGGGGTACGTAGGTATATATAGGAGGAAGAAGTACGTCGGTGGAGCAACGTGGGCCCCACGAGGGTGGAGGGCGCGCCTGGGGGGTAGGCGCGCCCCCCTACCTCGTGCCTTCCTGGTTGCTTTCTTGACATAGGGTCCAAGTCCTGTGGATCAAGTTCGTTCCAAAAATCACGTTCCCGAATGTTTCATTCCGTTTGGACTCCGTTTGATATTCTTGTTCTGCGAAACTCTAAAATTGGCAAAAAAAATAGAAATTCTGGGGTGGGCCTCCGGTTAATAGGTTAGTCCCAAAAATAATATAAAAGTGTATAATAAAGCCCAATAATGTCCAAAACAGAATATAATGCGCATGGAACAATAAAAAATTATAGATACGTTGGAGACGTATCAAGCATCCCCAAGCTTAATTCCTGCTCGTCCTCGAGTAGGTAATGATAAAAACAGAATTTTTGATGTGGAATGCTACTTGGCATAATTTCGATGTAATTCTCTTAATTGTGGTATGAATATTCAGATCCGAAAGATTCAAGACAAAAGTTTAATATTGACATAAAAATAATAATACTTCAAGCATACTAACTAAGCAATTATGTCTTCTCGAAATAACATGGCCAAAGAAAGTTATCGCTACACAATCATATAGTCTGGCTATGCTCTATCTTAACCGCACAAAGTATTTAAATCATGCACAACCCCGATGACAAGCCAAGCAATTGTTTCATACTTTTGGTGTTCTTAAACTTTTTCAATCTTCACGCAATACATGAGCGTGAGCCATGGACATAGCACTATATGTGGAATAGAAGGGTGGTTGTGGAGAAGACAAAAAGGGAGAAGATAGCCTCACATCAACTAGGCGTATCAACGGGCTATGGAGATGCCCATTAATAGATATCAATGTGAGTGAGTAGGGATTGCCATGCAACGGATGCACTAGAGCTATAAGTATATGAAAGCTCAACAAAAGGAACTAAGTGGGTGTGCATCCAACTTGCTTGCTCATGAAGACCTAGGGCATTTTGAGGAAGCCCATCATTGGAATATACAAGCCAAGTTCTATAATGAAAAATTCCCACTATTATATGAAAGTGATATCATAGGAGACTCTCTATCATGAAGATCATGGTGCTACTTCGAAGCACGAGTGTGGTAAAAGGATAGTAGCATTGTCCCTTCTCTCTTCTTCTCTCATTTTTTTATTTGGGCCTTTTCTCCTTTTTTTGGCCTCTGTTTTATTTGGGCCTTCTCACTTGTGGGGGAATCATAGTCTCCATCATCCTTTCCTCACTTGGGACAATGCTCTAAAAATGATGATCATCACACTTTTATTTACTTACAACTCAACAATTACAACTCAATACTTAGAACAAAATATGACTCTATGTGAATGCCTCCGGCGGTGTACCGGTATATGCAATGAATCAAGAGTGACATGTATGAAAGAATTATGAACGGTGGCTTTGCCACAAATACAATGTCAACTACATGATCATGCAAAGCAATATGACAATGATGGAGCATGTCATAGTAAACGGAACGGTGGAAAGTTGCATGGCAATATATCTCGGAATGGCTATGGAAATGCCATGATAGGTAGGTATGGTGGCTGTTTTGAGGAAGGTATATGGTGGGTGTATGATACCGGCGAAAAGTGTGCAGTATTAGAGAGGCTAGCAATGGTGGAAGGGTGAGAGTGCGTATAATCCATGGACTCAACATTAGTCATAAAGAACTCACATACTTATTGCGAACATCCATTAGTTATTGAAACAAAGTATTACGCGCATGCTCCTAGGGGATAGATTGGTAGGAAAAGACCATCGCTCGTCCCCGACCGCCACTCATAAGGAAGACAATCAATAACAAATCATGCTCCGACTTCATCACATAACGGTTCACCATAAGTGCATGCTATGGGAATCACAAACTTCAACTCAAGTATTTCTCAAATTCACAACTACTCAACTAGCATGACTCTAATATCACCATCTCCATATCTCAAAACAATTATCAAGTATCAAACTTCTCATAGTATTCAACACACTCATAAGAAAGTTTTTCTTTTTTTACTAGTCTCGAATGCCTATCATAATTAAAGCAAATTACCACGCTGTTTTGTAGGACTCTCAAAATAATAAAAGTGAAGCATGAGAGAATAATAGTTTCTACTCCCTCCGTTCGGAAATACTTGTCGGGGGAATGAATGTATCTAGATGTATTTTAGTTTTAGATGCATCCACTTTTATCTATTTCTCCGACGAGTAATTCCGGACGGAGGGAGTATAAAACAAATTCACCACCGTGCTCTAAAAGATATAAGTGAAGCACTAGAGCAAAAACTATATAACTCAAAAGATATAAGTGAAGCACATAGAGTATTCTAATAATTTTCTAATCATGTGAGTCTCTCTCAAAAGGTGTGTAAAGCAAAGATTATTGTGGCAAACTAAAAAAATAAAGACTCAAATAATACAAGATGCTCCAAGCAAAACACATATCATGTGGTGGATAAAAATATAGCTCCAAGTAAAGTTACCGATGGAAGTAGACGAAATAGGGGATGCCTTCCGGGGCATCCCCAAGCTTTGGTTTTAGGTGTCCTTAGATTATCTTGGGGTTCCATGGGCATCCCCAAGCTTAGGCTCTTGTCACTCCTTGTTCCATAATCCATCAAATCTTTTATCCAAAACTTGAAAACTTCACAACACAAAACTCAAAATAGAAAATCTCGTGAGCTCCGTTAGCGAAAGAAAACAAAACACCACTTCAAGATACTGTAATGAACTCATTATTTATTTATATTGGTGTTAAACCTACTGTATTACAACTTCTCTATGGTTTATATACTATTTTACTAGCCATAGATTCATCAAAATAAGCAAACAACACACGAAAAACAGAATCTGTGAAAAACATAACAGTCTGTAGTAATCTGTAACTAACGCAAGTTCTGGAACCACAAAAATTCTAAAATAAATTGCTGGATGTAAGGAATTTATCTATTAATCATCTGCAAAAATAATTAACTAAATAGCACTTTCCAAATAAAAATAACAGCAATTCTCGTGAGCGCTAAAGTTTCTGTTTTTTACAGCAAGATCAAAAAGACTTTCCCCAAGTCTTCCCAACGGTTCTACTTGGCACAAACACTAATTAAACACAAAAAACACAACCAAAAAAGAGGCTAGATAAATTATTTATTACTAAACAGGAGCAAAAAGCAAGTAATAAAAATAAAATTGGGTTGCCTCCCAACATGCGCTATCGTTTAACGCCCCTAGCTAGGCATAAAAGCGAAGATAGATCTAGGTATTGCCATCTTTGGTAGGAAATCCATAAGTGGCTCTCATAATAGATTCATATGGTAATTTAATTTTATTTCTAGGTAAGTGTTCCATGCCTTTCCTTAACGGAAATTGGAATCTAATATTCACTTCCTTCATATCAATAATTGCACCAATCATTCTAAGGAAAGGTCTACCAAGAATAATAGGACATGAAGGATTGCAATCTATGCCAAGAACAATAAAATCTAGGGGCACATAATTCCTATCTGCAACAATAAGAACACCATTAATTCTTCCCATATGTTTCTTAATGGTGGAATCCGCAAGGTGCAAGTTTAAAGAACAATCATCAAAATCACGGAAACCTAGCAAATCACACAAAGTCTTTGGAATCGTGGAAACACTAGCACCCAAATCACACAAAGCATAGCAGCCATGATCTTTAATTTTAATTTTAATAGTAGGTTCCCAGTCATCATAAATTTTTTCTAGGGATAGAAACTTCCAACTCAAGTTTTTCTTCATAAGATTGCATCAAAGCATCAACGATATGTTTAGTAAAAGCTTTATTTTGACTATAAGCATGTGGAGAATTTAGCACGAATTGCAACAAGGAAATACAATCTATCAAAGAGCAATTATCATAATTAAATTCCTTGAAATCCAAAATAGTGGGTTCATTGATATTTAAAGTTTTGACCTCTCCAATCCCACTTTTAACAATTTTAGCATCAAGATCTAAAGACTCCGAATTTTTTGAACGCCTTCTAGGTAAAGATGGATCATATTCAGTCCCATCAAGATTCATATTGAAAAACAAAGATTTAATAGGGGACACATCAATAAATTTTAGATCTTCATCTTTATTTTCCAAAAAAATCCGGCTTAGCGGCCATCTTATTAACTCAGGTGGCCTGCTTATCCGAAACTTCAGCTATTGACTTCTCAAGATGAGCAATCTGAGATTTCAAACCATCAAATTCTTTAGAAATATCATCGAGCTATTTATTCATATAACCCATAAAGCCTTTTTGTTCCTTAAGATCGTTTCTAAAGAAAATACGATGCTCAAATTGTAAGACCATAAAACTCCTGACGTTGCTTTCGATCTCTTCTCACATTTTAAGGTGAATATCACCAAGTCTAGGTAGAGCCATCGTGACAGGCAAGCAATCCAACACACAAGCAAACAAGAAACGGGCAAAAAGAGGCAAATAGGGAAAGAGAAGGAGGACGGAGAGAGAGAGGGCAAATAAAACGACAAGGGTGAAGTGGGGGAGAGGAAAACGAGAGGCAAATGGCAAATAATGTAATGCGGGACATAAGGGTTTGTGATGGGTACTTGGTATGTTGACTTTTGCGCAGACTCCCCGGCAACGGCGCCAGAAATCGAGCACTGCGTTGGTTTTCCCTTGAAGAGGAAAGGGTGATGCAGCAAAGTAGCGTAAGTATTTCCCTCAGTTTTTGAGAACCAAGGTATCAATCCAGTAGGAGGCCATGCACGAGTCCTTCACACCTACACAAACAAATAAAATCCTCGCAACCAATGCAATAAAGGGGTTTTCAATCCCTTCACGGTCATTTACGAAAGTGAGATCTGATAGATATGATAAGATAATATTTTTCGTATTTTTATGATAAAGATGCAAAGTAAATAAAGCAAAAATAAAAATGGTGCAAGAAATAGCTTGTTGACGGAAGATTAATATGATAGAAAATAGACCCGGGGGCCATAGGTTTCACTAGTGGCTTCTCTCGAGAGCATAAGTATTACGGTGGGCAATTGAGCATAGTTATGAGAATATCTAGGTATGATCATGTATATAGGCATCATGTCCGAGACAAGTAGACCGACTCCTGCCTGCATCTACTACTATTACTCCACACATCGACCGCTATCCAGCATGCATCTAGAGTATTAAGTTCAAAAGAACAGAGTAACGCTTTAAGCAAGATGACATGATGTAGAGGGATAAACTCATGCAATATGATATAAACCCCATCTTGTTATCCTCGATGGCAACAATACAATACGTGCATTGCTGCCCCTATTGTCACTGGGAAAGGACACCGCAAGATTGAACCCAAAGCTAAGCACTTCTCCCATTGCAAGAAAGATCAATCTAGTAGGCCAAACCAAACTGATAATTCGAAGAGACTTGCAAAGATAACCAATCATACATAAAAGAATTCAGAGAAGATTCAAATATTGTTCATAGATAAACTTGATCATAAACCCACAGTTCATCGGTCTCAACAAACACACCGCAAAAAAAGATTACATCGAATAGATCTCCACAAGAGAGGGGGAGAACATTGTATTGAGATCCAAAAAGAGAGAAGAAGCCATCTAGCTAATAACTATGGACCCGAAGGTCTGAGGTAAACTACTCACACATCATCTTAGAGGCTATGGTGTTGATGTAGAAGCCCTCCGTGATCGATGCCCCCTCCGGCGAAGCTCCGGAAAAGGCCCCAAGATGGGATCTCACGGGTACATAAGGTTGCGGTGGTGGAATTAGGGTTTTGGCTCTGTATCTGGTAGTTTGGGGGTACATAGGTATATATAGGAGGAAGAAGTATGTCGGTGGAGCAACGTGGGTCCCACGAGGGTGGAGGGCGCGCCTGGGGGGTAGGCGCACCCCCCTACCTCGTGCCTTCCTGGTTGCTTTCTTGACGTAGGGTCCAAGTCCTCTGGATCACGTTTGTTCCAAAAATCACGTTCCCGAAGGTTTCATTCCGTTTGGACTCAATTTGATATTCTTTTTCTGCAAAACTCTGAAATGGGCAAAAAAACAGCAATTCTGGGCTAGGCCTCCGGTTAATAGGTTAGTCCCAAAAATAATATAAAAGTGTTTAATAAAGCCCAATAATGTCCAAAACGGAATATAATATAGCATGGAACAATCAAAAATTATAGATACGTTGGAGACGTATCATATACCTGAAAATTTTAAACCATTCATCGGAATGTAGCATATAATATACCGTTGGAAAGCAACTCGTGTAGTTGTTGAACTGCTCAATGTTTTCACTTTGAACTTCTATCATGTATTTTTGTTCGTAATTCCTCACCCGTATACCATTAGAAACCTGTTGAAAAGACTTAACTTTTTTATACTGTTAAACTTTTCTTTTCGAACAACATACAACAATTTATTTAAACCGTTTATTTTGGAATAAGAATGTTATATACCCCTGGAAAGTAGTTGAATATGAGGAACTTTTTTCATGCAGAACATTTTTATTCCAAATTTGTAATGGATTGAGAGATTTTTTTAAAACACCAAAAACAACTTTGTGTGTGTGCTTTGAACATTAAAATACACTGTGAACCTCTCTCAACAGAAGTCTTGAAGTTTCCCATGCCAAGCACTTGAACTTCTAGCAAAAACTTTTTATACTTTACCATTTTATTCTTTTTTTTCTCATATGAAAACACAGAACATGCAGTATGTGGACTTCTGGTTGTTTTCAACTTGAACTGATCTCTAATTTTTTTTGCCCCTAACTCCTGAAGCACTCATCGAATTTGAGAAAATGGTACCAATAGAAAATTATTGGAAAACGGTTTTTGACAAAATCATGATGGGTTAGAAGCATCTTTTTGAACATGCTAAAACTTGATTTGAATGATATACACAAAACATTCAAATTTTATTGTGTGACTAACATGTACGATATACCATTGGAAAGCTTATGTTTTGTAAACAATTTTTCATGTAGACAATTTTTTCAAATTGGTTGCCATTTATGAGTAGATTTTAAAATGTCAAGAATGTTATCAATTTTTTTAACATGTAAATCTAAGTTTTTTATAAACTTTGTATTTCTCTGTTATTTTAATTTGAACTTCTTAGTTCAATTTTTATAGAAGAAAAAAATAGATTTTTCTAAGAAAGCATCGAACAACATTATTTGAATTGAATTAAATTCTTTCTTTTAGAAACGAGAAGAATCTGAGTTTTTTGTATACATGAGCTGCTCTGTTATTTAAATTTGAACTTCTTGGTTTTACTATTTAGTAAGGAGGAAAATTTGAGATTTCTAAAAACACCAAAATAGACGTTGGTTTTTTTGAACTTGTAAATTCTAGTGTTTAATATACTTTGAATTTCTGTGTTAATTTAATTTGAACTTCACATTTTTATTTTTGATTAAAATAATTGTTTTTATTTTTAAACAAACATCGAGTTTCACTATATTTTTAAATTTGTACTTCATGGTTTCTTCTTTCATATTAAGGTATATCTGAGTATTTTAATAACGGTCAAATCCTAGTTTCAAATTAAACACTGAACCACTTCCTTATTTTCAGTTGAACTTCTAGTTTTTTTAGAAACGGGTAAAATCTATTTTAAACTTTTTTTAGTTGTTCCTTTTTATTTTGAACTTCTTCGTTTTATTCTTTAATAACAAGAATATCTTACCTTTTTATAATCTTCGGACTTCTCTGTTAGTTTAATTTGAACTTCTTTGCTTCATTCTTGGGGGAAAATATGTTTTTAAAATAAGCATCAAACAATTTTTTTAAATTGAACTTCATACTTTTATAAAAAGCTCCGCCCTCTAGCCCCCCAGCCTCCCGCCGCCATTAGCTGCCCCGCCTGGTCTTGGGCTCTTGGTGACCTGGCCAGCCGCCGCACTAGGTTAGGGTTGGCGCGCCCCTCGCATGGAGAGGACAGAGGAGTGGTCACCAAAAGCTATCAAATACAATTGTAAATATGTGGTGTTCCAAAAATTATGAAAATTTATATGTGGCTCATTAATATTGCTAGTAATTTATGCAAAAAGTTTCAACACAAACCAAATTCATTTGATAGCTAGAATAAATAGAAAACAATAACTAAAACCAAAAAGAAAAAAAGAAAAATGGGTACATGAACCTATCAGCCAGCAGTAAACCTTAGTCCCAGTCGGCTTACTGTTGGCTGACTGGATCCCCAATCGGCCATCTGGTAACCGACAGGCACCTATCGGCTTTGTCCTAGCCTACTGGACCCAGTCGGCTATCAGATGGCCGGCTGTGTATTATTTTTGAAAAATAATAATTTTGGTGTAATATTTCTGAAAATTAATAAAAAAATGAATTATTTTAAAAAAATTAGCCATTTGCTGGCTGCCTTGGTTGTTGGCCATCAGGCCACTAGCTACGTAGGCCCATCATCTATACATATGTATAAAAAAATTGCTCAAAATTAAGGTATGGTAGGCGCCATACCCTACACACTGGAGAGCTCCGCCAGTGTTCTCACCCAAAACCTAAAAACTTCACTCACACAAAACTTAACAGAACTCGTGAGATAGTTTAGTATAATAAAATAAATCATTCACTTGGGTATTGTAAAGACAGGACATAATTGCTCTCACATAATGCCTACACTATCAAAAATAGAACAGTCTGTAAATGATGAATTATTATCCATACTTATGTAACTCACAACTAGTACAACTTGGAAAATTTGTAACCCAAAGTTGTGAATTTTTTTAAGAATTGATCATGTTCTAGCATGGATTCAATTCCTGGACGCAAAAGTTTATGTTTCTGCACAAAATCAAATCAACAAGCATCCACACTCATACGTCTCCGTCGTATCTATAATTTTTGATTGTTCCATGCCAAGATTCTACAACTTTTACATACTTTTGGAAACAATTTATATGATATTCTTGGACTAACATATTGATCCGGTGCCCAGTGCTAGTTCATGTTTGTTGCATGTTTTTTGTTTCGCAGAAAATCCATATCAAACGGAGTCCAAATAGGATAAAAACTTACGGAGACTTTTTTGGAATATATGTGAATTTTGGAAAGTGGAATCAATGCGAGACAATGCCTGAGGGGGCCACAAGGCAGGAGGCGCGCCCATAAGGCGGTTGGTGCCCTTCTTCTGGCGCAAGAAAGCTAATATCTAGATAGAAATCGTGTTAAAATTTCATCCCAATCGAAGTTACGGATCTCCGGGAATTTAAGAAACGGTGAAAGGCCAAAAACAGGGAGCACAGAAACAGAAGGAACCAGAGAGAGATCCAATCTCGGAGGGGCTCCCACCCCTCCGCCGCCATGGAGGCCAAGGACCAGAGGGGAAACCCTCCTCCCATCTAGGGGGGTGTAGGATCGAAAGTATGTCTAGAGGGGGGTGATTAGACTACTTGACCAAATAAAAACTTAACCTTTTCCCAATTTTAGTTCTTGGCAGATTTTAGCTAATTTAGGACAGGTCAAGCAATCATCACATAATTCAAGCAAGCATGCAAAGAGTATATAGGCAGCGGAAAGTAAAGCATGCAACTTGCAAGAATGTAAAGGGAAGGGTTTGGAGAATTCAAACGCAATTGGAGACACGGATGTTTTTCCCGTGGTTCGGATAGGTGGTGCTATCCTACATCCACGTTGATGGAGACTTCAACCCACGAAGGGTAACGGTTGCGCGAGTCCACACAGGGCTCCACCCAAGGGTAACGGTTGCGCGAGTCCACACAGGGCTCCACCCACGAAGGGTCCACGAAGAAGCAACCACCCACAAAAGGGTCCACGAAGAAGCAACCTTGTCTATCCCACCATGGCCATCGCCCACACAGGACTTGCCTCACTAGCGGTAGATCTTCACAAAGTAGGCGATCTCCTTGCCCTTACAAACTCCTTGGTTCAACTCCACAATCTTGTCGGAGGCTCCCAAGTGACACCTAGCCAATCTAGGAGACACCACTCTCCAAGAAGTAACAAATGGTGTGTAGGTAATGAACTCCTTGCTCTTGTGCTTCAAATGATAGTCTCCCCAACACTCAACTCTCTCTCATAGGATTTGGATTTGGTGGAAAGAAGATTTGAGTGGAAAGCAACTTGGGAAGGCTAGAGATCAAGATTCATATGGTAGGAATGGAATGTCTTGGTCTCAACACATGAGTAGGTGGTTCTCTCTCAGAACATATGAGTTGGAATGGTGTGTGTGTTCTGATGGCTCTCTCCTCGAATGAGAAGGAGGTGGAGGGGTATATATAGCCTCCACACAAAATCCAACCGTTACACAGTTTTCCAATCTCGGTGGGACCGAATCAATAAACTCGGTCGGACCGAAAATGTAAACCTAGTGACCGTTAGAGATTTTCGGTGGGACTGACATGCAACTCGGTAGGACCGATATGGTTAGGGTTTGGGCATAACATAATCTCGGTGAGACCGATTACACAAACTCGGTGAGACCGAATTTGGTAATTAGCGAACCAGAGAGTTGGTCAGGCAAACTCGGTGGGACCGATTTGCTCTTTCGGTGAGACCGAGTGGAACTCGGTGAGACCGAAAAGTTACAAAGGGGAAACACTGAGTTTACATTGCAATCTCGGTGGGACCGATTCGCTCTTTCGGTGAGACCGAAAAGTTACGAAAGGGAAACAGAGAGTTTGCAACCCCATCTCGGTGAGACCGAGATCCTTATCGGTAGAACCGAATTGCTAGGGTTTGGCAGTGGCTAATGACAAGTGAAACTCGGTGGCACCGGATAGGAAGAATCGTTAGGACCGAGTTTGGCTTAGGGTTTAGGTCATATGTGGATATGGGAAAGTAGTTGAGGGTTTTGGAGCATATCACTAAGCACATGAAGCAAGAGGCTCATTAAGCAACACCTCATCCCTCCTTGATAGTACTGGCTTTTCCTAAAGACTCAATGTGATCTTGGATCACTAAAATATAAAATGAAGAGTCTTGAGATTTTGAGCTTGAGCCAATCCTTTGTCCTTAGCATTTTGAGGGTTCCACTTTCACATCCATGCCATGCCAATCATTGAGCTTTCCTGAAATAATCATCTTGGAATAGCATTAGCTCAATGAGCTATATGTTGTTATGAATTACCAAAACCACCTAGGGATAGTTGCACTTTCAGGGGGAGGCCAAGGAAGAAGAAGAAGGAGGGGGGATCTCTCCCTCTCTCTCCCGGTGGCGCCGGAACGCCGCCGGGGCCATCATCATGACGATGATCTACACCAACAACTTCACTGTCGTCATCACCAACTCTCTCCCCCTCTATGCAGTGGTGTAACACCTCTTCTCCCGCTGTAATCTCTACTTAAACATGGTGCTCAATGATACGTCTCCAGCGTATCTATATGTTTTTATTGTTCCATGCTGTTATATTATCATTCTTGGATGTTTTACAATCATTTTATAGTCATTTTATATCATTTTTTTGGTACTAACCTATTGACATAGTGCCAAGTGCTAGTTGCTGTTTTTCGCATGTTTTTTACATCGCAGGAAATCAATATCGAACGGAGTCCAAATGTAGCGAAACTTTTTGTGGACTTTTTTGGACCAAAAGACATCCAGTGGGCCGAAGAAGCACCTGGGTGGTGCTCCGAGGGGAGCACAACCCACTAGGGTGCGCCTGGAGGCCCAGGCGCGCCCTGGTAGGTTGTGCCCACCTCGGTTGCCTCCCAAACCGCCTCTTTACTCTATAAATACCCCAATATTCCAGAAACCCTAGGGGAGTCGACGAAAATCAATTCCAACCATCGTAAGTTCCAGAACCACCAGATCCAATCTAGACACCATCAACGGAGGGGTTTATCATGTCCATTGGTGCCTCTTCGATGATGCGTAAGTAGTTCTTTGTAGACCTACGGGTCCATAGTTAGTAGCTAGATGGCTTTCTCTCTCTCGTTTGATTCTCAATACAATGGTCTCTTGGAGATCCATATGATGTAACTCTTTTTGCAGTGTGTTTGTTGGGATCCGATGAACTTTGAGTTTATGATCAGATCTATCTTTTTATCCATGAAAGTTATTTGAGTCTTCTTTGATCTCTTATATGCATGATTGCTTATAGCCTCGTATTTCTTCTCCAATATTTGGGTTTTGTTTGGCCAACTTGATCTATTTATCTTGCAATGGGAAGAGGTGCTTTGTGATGGGTTCGATCTTATGGTGCTTGATCCCAGTGACAGAAGGGGAACCGACACGTATGTATCGTTGCTATTAAGGATAACAATATGGGGTCTATTTCTACATAAATAGATCTTGTCTACATCATGTCATCGTTCTTATTGCATTACTCCGTTTTTCCATGAACTTAAAATAATAGATGCATGATGGATAGCGGTCAATGTGTGGAGTAATAGTAGTAGATGCAGGCATGAGTCGCTCTACTAATCTTGGACGTGATGCCTATATAATGATCATTTCCTAGATATCGTCATGATTATTTGAAGTTCTATCAATTGTCCAACAGTAATTCGTTTACCCACCGTTTGCTATTTTTCTCGAGAGAAGCCACTAGTGAAACCTACGACCCCTGGGTCTCTTCTTTATTATATTTGCCTTTGCGATCTATTTTACTTTGCTTTTATTTTCATATCTATTAAACCAAAAATCCAAAAATACCTTGCTGCACTTTATTTTATTAGGTGTTCGATCTATCAACTTGTTACAACTTTCTCACGTCCGTCTGCCAATTTTTGGCGTTGTTACCCAAAAGGGATTGACAACCCATTTAATACGTCGGGTTCTGAGTATTTGTTATTTCTGTGTAGGTGCCATTCACGTAGTGTTGCGTGGTTCTCCTACTGGTTCGATAACCTTGGTCTCATCACTGAGGGAAATACCTACTGTCGCTGTGCTGCATCATCCCTTCCTCTTTGGGGAAATACCGACGTAGTTCTAGCAGACATCACTCAACGCTATATATTATTTCCCAATGATGTATGGCTATCCTATGATGTTTGAGTAGATCCACATTGTCCTATGGGTTAATTGATGATCGTGATTGGTTTGATTTGTATGTTTTATTATTGGTGCTATCCTATGGTGCTCTCCGTGTCGCGCAAGCGTGAGGGATCCCCGTTGTAGGGTTTGCAATATGCTCATGATTTGCTTATGGTGGGTTGCTAGAGTGACATAAGCTTAAACCCGAGTAAGTAGGTTGTTTGCATATGGGAGTAAAGAGGACTTGATACCTTATAATGATATGGTTGGGTTTTACCTTAATGATCTTTAGTAGTTACGGATATTTGCTAGAGTTCTAAACATAAGTGCATATGATCCAAGAAGAGAAAGTATGTTAGCTTATGCCTCTCCCTCATATAAAATTGCAATAATGATTACCGGTCTAGTTATGGATTGCCTAGGGACAAATAACTTTCTTGTGACAAAAAACTCTCTAATAAAACTAACTTAGTTGTTTCTTTATTAAAACAGCCCCTAGCTTTTATTTACGTGCTCTTTATTATCTTGCAAACCTATCCTACAACACCTTCAAAGTACTTCTAGTTTCATACTTGTTCTAGGTAAAGCGAACATAAAGCGTTCGTAGAGTTGTACCGGTGGTCGATAGAACTTGAGGGAATATTTGTTCTATCTTTAGCTCCTCGTTGGGTTCGACACTATTACTTATCGAAAGAGGCTACAACTGATCCCCTATACTTGTGGGTTATCGCACACTATCCCAGAAGTTTTACTTGGCACATTATTGAAAGAAAAGATACAAAACATGATTATTGCAGTAGCTTAGTCATGTAAACACACAAAAACAGTAAGGATAAATATTGGGTTGCCTCTCGACAAGTGCTTTTGTTTAAAGCCTTTCGGCTAGGCATAATGATTTTAATGATACCCACATAAAAGTAGGAATTGCAACATAAAGAGACCATTGATACGTCTCCAATGTATCTATAATTTTTGATTGTTTCATGCTATTATATTATCTGTTTTGGATGTTCAATGGGCTTTATTATACACTTTTGTATTATTTTTGGGACTAACCTACTAACCAAAGGCCCAGTGCAAATTGTTGTTTTTTTGCCTATTTCAGTGTTTCGCAGAAAAGGAATATCAAACGGAATCCAAATGGAATGAAACCTTCGGGAGAGTGATTTTTTGGAACAAACGCAATCCAAGAGACTTGGAGTGGATGTCGGGGAAGCATCGAGGAGGCCACGAGGCAGGGAGGCGCGCCTAGGGGCAGGTGCGCCCCCACCCTCGTGGGCCCCTCGTGGCTCCCCTGACTGACTTCTTTCGCCTATATATACTCATATACCCCGAAAACATCCGAGAGCACGACGAAACCCTATTTCCACCGCCGCAACCTTCTGTACCCAAGAGATCCCATCTTGGGGCCTTTTCCGGAGCTCCGCCGGAGGGGGAATCGATCACGGAGGGCTTCTACATCAACACCATAGCCTCTGTGATGATGTGTGAGTAGTTCACCACAGACCTTCGGGTCCATAGTTATTAGCTAGATGGCTTCTTCTCTCTCTTTGGATCTCAATACAAAGTTCTCCTCGATCTTCTTGGAGATCTATTCAATGTAATTCTTTTTGCGGTGTGTTTGTCGGGATCCGTTGAATTGTGAGTTTATGATCAAGATTATCTATGAACAATATTTGGTTCTTCTCTGAATTCTTTTATGTATGATTTGTTATCTTTGCAAGTCTCTTCGAATTATCATTTTGGTTTGGCCTACTAGATTGATCTTTCTTGCAATGGGAGAAGAGCTTAGCTTTGGGTTCAATCTGTTGGGGAACATAGTAATTTCAAAAAAATTCCTACGCACACGCAAGATCATGGTGATGCATAGCAACGAGAGGAGGAGAGTGTGATCTACGTACCCTTGTAGATCGACAACGGAAGCGTTAACTTTGGTTGATGTAGTCGTACGTCTCCACGGCCCGACCGATCAAGCACCGAAACTACGGCACCTCCGAGTTTTAGCACACGTTTAGCTCGATGACGATCCCCGGACTCCGATCCAGCAAAGTGTCGGGGAAGAGTTCCGTCAGCACGACGGCGTGGTGACGATCTTGATGTACTATCGTCGCAGGGCTTCGCCTAAGCACCGCTACAATATTATCGAGGATTATGGTGGAAGGGGGCACCGCACACGGCTAAGAATATGATCACGTGGATCAACTTGTGTGTCTAGGGGTGCCCCCTACCCCCGTATATAAAGGATCAAGGGGAGGAGGCCGGCCGGCCCCTATGGCGCGCCAAGGAGGAGTCCTCCTCCTAGTAGGAGTAGGACTCCTACTAGGAGGGGGAAAGAAGTGGGGAGGGAGAAGGAAAGGGGGGCGCCGCCCCCCGTCTCCTAGTCCAATTCGGACCAGGGGTGAGGAGGCGCGCGGCCCACCTTTGGCTGCCCCTCTCTCTCTCTCCACTAAGGCCCACATGGCCCATTACTTCTCCCGGGGGGGTTCCGGTAACCCTCCGGCTCTCCGGTTTTCTTCGAAATCACCCGGAACACTTCCGGTGTCCGAATATAGCCATCCAATATATCAATCTTTATGTCTCAACCATTTCGAGACTCCTCGTCATGTCCGTGATCACATCCGGGACTCCGAACTAACTTCGGTACATCAAAACTCATAAACTCATAATATAACTGTCATCGAAACCTTAAGCGTGCGGACCCTATGGGTTCGAGAACAATGTAGACATGACTGAGACACGTCTCTGGTCAATAACCAATAGCGGAACCTGGATGCTCATATTGGCTCCTACATATTCTACGAAGATTTTTATTGGTCAGACTGCATAACAACATACGTTGTTCCCTTTGTCATCGGTATGTTACTTTCCCGAGATTCGATCGTCGGTATCTCAATACCTAGTTCAATCTCGTTACCGGCAAGTCTCTTTACTCGTTCCGTAATACATCATCTCGCAACTAACTCATTAGTTGCAATGCTTGCAAGGCTTATTTGATGTGCATTACCGAGAGGGCCCAGAGATACCTCTCCGACAATCGGAATGACAAATCCTAATCTCGAAATACGCCAACCCAACATGTACCTTTGGAGACACCTGTAGAGTACCTTTATAATCACCAATTTACGTTGTGATGTTTGGTAGCACCCAAAGTGTTCCTCCGGCAAACGGGAGTTGCATAATCTCATAGTCATAGGAACATGTATAAGTCATGAAGAAAGCAATAGCAACATACTAAACGATCGGGTGCTAAGCTAATGGAATGGGTCATGTCAATCAGATCATTCACCTAATGATGTGATCCCGTTAATCAAATAACAACTCTTTGTTCATGGTTAGGAAAAATAACCATCTTTGATTAACGAGCTAGTCAAGTAGAGGCATACTAGTGACACTCCGTTTGTCTATGTATTCACACATGTATTATGTTTCCGGTTAATACAATTCTAGCATGAATAATAAACATTTATCATGATATGAGGAAATAAGTAATAACTTTATTATTGCCTCTAGGGCATATTTCCTTCAGTCTCCCACTTGCACTAGAGTCAATAATCTAGATTACACAGTAATGATTCTAACACCCATGGAGCCTTGGTGTTGATCATGTTTTGCTCGTGGAAGAGGCTTAGTCAACGGGTCTGCAACATTCAGATCCGTATGTATCTTGCAAATCTCTATGTCTCCCACCTGGACTAGATCCCGGATGGAATTGAAGCGTCTCTTGATGTGCTTGGTTCTCTTGTGAAATCTAGATTCCTTTGACAAGGCAATTGCACCAGTATTGTCACAAAAGATTTTCATTGGACCCGATGCACTAGGTATGACACCTAGATCGGATATGAACTCCTTCATCCAGACTCCTTCATTTGCTGCTTCCGAAGCAGCTATGTACTCTGCTTCACATGTAGATCCCGCCACAACGCTTTGTTTAGAACTGCACCAACTGACAGCTCCACCGTTTAATGTAAACACGTATCCGGTTTGCGATTTAGAATCGTCCGGATCAGTGTCAAAGCTTGCATCAACGTAACCTTTTACGATGAGCTCTTTGTCACCACCATATATGAGAAACATATCCTTAGTCCTTTTCAGGTATTTCAAGATGTTCTTGACCGTTGTCCAGTGATCCACTCCTGGATCACTTTGGTACCTCCCTGCTAGACTTATAGCAAGGCACACATTAGGTCTGGTACACAGCATTGCATACATGATAGAGCCTATGGCTGAAGCATAGGGAACATCTTTCATTTTCTCTCTATCTTCTGCAGTGGTCGGGCATTGAGTCTTACTCAACTTCACACCTTGTAACACAGGCAAGAACCCTTTCTTTGCTTGATCCATTTTAAACTTCTTCAAAACTTTGTCAAGGTATGTGCTTTGTGAAAGTCCAATTAAGCGTCTTGATCTATCTCTATAGATCTTAATGCCTAATATGTAAGCAGCTTCACCGAGGTCTTTCATTGAAAAACTCTTATTCAAGTATCCCTTTATGCTATCCAGAAATTCTATATCATTTCCAATTAGTAATATGTCATCCACATATAATATCAGAAATGCTACAGAGCTCCCACTCACTTTCTTGTAAATACAGGCTTCTCCAAAAGTCTGTATAAAACCAAATGCTTTGATCACACTATCAAAGCGTTTATTCCAACTCCGAGAGGCTTGCACCAGTCCATAAATGGATCGCTGGAGCTTGCACACTTTGTTAGCTCCCTTTGGATCGACAAAACCTTCTGGTTGCATCATATACAACTCTTCTTCCAGAAATCCATTCAGGAATGCAGTTTTGACATCCATCTGCCAAATTTCATAATCATAAAATGCGGCAATTGCTAACATGATTCGGACAGACTTAAGCATCGCTACGGGTGAGAAGGTCTCATCGTAGTCAATCCCTTGAACTTGTCGAAAACCTTTTGCGACAAGTCGAGCTTTGTAGACAGTAATATTACCATCAGCGTCAGTCTTCTTCTTGAAGATCCATTTATTCTCAATTGCTTGCCGATCATCGGGCAAGTCAACCAAAGTCCATACTTTGTTCTCATACATGGATCCCATCTCAGATTTCATGGCTTCAAGCCATTTTGCGGAATCTGGGCTCACCATCGCTTCTTCATAGTTCGTAGGTTCATCATGATCTAGTAGCATGACTTCCAGAACAGGATTACCGTACCACTCTGGCGCGGATCTCACTCTGGTTGATCTACGAGGTTCAGTAGTATCTTGTTCTGAAGTTTCATGATCATCATCATTAGCTTCCTCACTAACTGGTGTAGGTGTCACTGAAACAGTTTTCTGTGATGCACTACTTTCCAATAAGGGAGCAGGTACAGTTACCTCGTCAAGTTCTACTTTCCTCCCACTCACTTCTTTCGAGAGAAACTCCTTCTCCAGAAAGTTTCCGAATTTAGCAACAAAAGTCTTGCCTTCGGATCTGTGATAGAAGGTGTATCCAATAGTTTCCTTTGGATATCCTATGAAGACACATTTCTCCGATTTGGGTTCGAGCTTATCAGGTTGAAGCTTTTTCACATAAGCATCGCAGCCCCAAACTTTCAGAAACGACAACTTTGGTTTCTTGCCAAACCATAGTTCATAAGGCGTCGTCTCAACGGATTTTGATGGTGCCCTATTTAACGTGAGACGGCCGTCTCTAAAGCATAACCCCAAAACGATAGCGGTAAATCAGTAAGAGACATCATAGATCGCACCATATCTAGTAAAGTACGATTACGACGTTCGGACACCACCATTACGCTGTGGTGTTCCGGGTGGCGTGAGTTGCGAAACTATTCCGCATTGTTTCAAATGTACACCAAACTCGTAACTCAAATATTCTCCTCCACGATCAGATCGTAGAAACTTTATTTTCTTGTTACGATGATTTTCAACTTCACTCTGAAATTCTTTGAACTTTTCAAACGTTTCAGACTTATGTTTCATTAAGTAGATATACCCATATCTGCTTAAGTCATCTGTGAAGGTGAGAAAATAACGATATCCGCCACGAGCCTCAATATTCATTGGACCACATACATCTGTATGTATGATTTCCAACAAATCTGTTGTTCTCTCCATAGTACCGGAGAACGGTGTTTTAGTCATCTTGCCCATGAGGCACGGTTCGCAAGTACCAAGTGATTCATAATCAAGTGGTTCCAAAAGTCCATCAGTATGGAGTTTCTTCATGCACTTTACACCGATATGACCTAAACGGCAGTGCCACAAATAAGTTGCACTATCATTATCAACTCTGCATCTTTTGGCTTCAACATTATGAATATGTGTCTCACTACTATCGAGATTCATCAAAAATAGACCACTCTTCAAGGGTGCATGACCATAAAAGATATTACTCATATAAATAGAAAAACCATTATTCTCTGATTTAAATGAATAACCGTCTCACATCAAACAAATCCAGATATAATGTTCATGCTCAACGCTGGCACCAAATAACAATTATTTAGGTCTAATACTAATCCCGAAGGTAGATGTAGAGGTAGTGTGCCGACGGGGATCACATCGACTTTGGAACCGTTTCCCACGCGCATCGTCACCTTGTCCTTGGCCAGTGTTCGCTTAATCCGTAGTCCCTGTTTCGAGTTGCAAATATTAGCAACAGAACCAGTATCAAATACCTAGGTGCTACTGCGAGCTCTGGTAAGGTACACATCAATAACATGTATATCACATATACCTTTGTTCACCTTGCCATCCTTCTTATCCGCCAAATACTTGGGGCAGTTCCGCTTCCAGTGACCAGTCTGCTTGCAGTACAAGCACTCAGTTTCAGGCTTAGGTCCAGGTTTGGGTTTCTTCTCTTGAGTAGCAACTTGTTTGCTGTTCTTTTGAAGTTCCCCTTCTTCTTCCCTTTGCCCTTTTTCTTGAAACTAGTGGTCTTGTTGACCATCAACACTTGATGCTCCTTCTTGATTTCTACCTCCGCAGCTTTCAGCATTGCGAAGAGCTTGGGAATAGTCTTATTCATCCCTTGCATATTATAGTTCATCACGAAGCTCTTGTAGCTTGGTGGCAGTGATTGGAGAATTCTGTCAATGACGCAATCATCTGGAAGATTAACTCCCAATTGAATCAAGTGATTATTATACCCAGACATTTTGAGTATATGCTCACTGACAGAACTGTTCTCCTCCATCTTGCAGCTATAGAACTTATTGGAGACTTCATATCTCTCAATCCGGGCATTTTCTTGAAATATTAACTTCAACTCCTGGAACATCTCATATGATCCATGACGTTCAAAACGTCGTTGAAGTCCCGATTCCAAGCCGTAAAGCATGGCACACTGAACTATCGAGTAGTCATCAGCTTTGCTCTGCCAGACGTTCATAACATCTGGTGTTGCTCCAGCAGCAAGCCTGGCACCCAGTGGTGCTTCCAGGACGTAATTCTTCTGTGCAGCAATGAGGATAATCCTCAAGTTACGGACCCAGTCCGTGTAATTGCTACCATCATCTTTCAACTTTGCTTTCTCAAGGAACGCATTAAAATTCAACGGAACAACAACACGAGCCATCTATCTACAATTAAGCATAAACAAGCAAGATACTATCAGGTACTAAGTTTCATGATAAATTTAGGTTCAATTAATTTACTTAAAGAACTCCCACTTAGATAGACATCCCTCTAATCCTCTAAGTGATTACGTGATCCAAATCAACTAAACCATGTCCGATCATCACGTGAGATGGAGTAGTTTCATTGGTGAACATCACTATGTTGATCATATCTACTATATGATTCACGCTCGACCTTTCGGTCTCCGTGTTCCGAGGCCATATCTGTATATGCTTGGCTCGTCAAGTATAACCTGAGTATTCCGCGTGTGCAACTGTTTTGCACCCGTTGTATTTGAACGTAGAGCCTATCACACCCGATCATCACGTGGTGTCTCAGCACGAAGAACTTTCGCAACGGTGCATACTCAGGGAGAACACTTCTTGATAATTAGTGAGAGATCATCTTATAATGCTACCGTCAATCAAAGCAAGATAAGATGCATAAAAGATAAACATCACATGCAATCAATATAAGTGATATGATATGGCCATCATCATCTTGTGCTTATGATCTCCATCTTCGAAGCACCGTCGTGATCACCATCGTCACCGACGCGACACCTTGATCTCCATCGTAGCATCGTTGCCGTCTCGTCAATCTTATGCTTCCACGACTATCGCTACCGCTTAATGATAAAGTAAAGCATTACAGCGCGATTGCATTGCATACAATAAAGCGACAACCATATGGCTCCTGCCAGTTGCCGATAACTCGGTTACAAAACATGATCATCTCATACAATAAAATTTAGCATCATGTCTTGACCATATCACATCACAACATGCCCTGCAAAAATAAGTTAGACGTCCTCTACTTTGTTTGTTGCAAGTTTTACGTGGCTGCTACGGGCTTAAGCAAGAACCAATCTTACCTACGCATCAAAACCACAACGATAGTTTGTCAAGTTGGTGTTGTTTTAACCTTCGCAAGGACCGGGCGTAGCCACACTCGGTTCAACTAAAGTTGGAGAAACTGTCACCCGCAAGCCACCTATGTGCAAAGCACGTCGGGAGAACCGGTCTCGCGTAAGCGTACGCGTAATGTCGGTCCGGGCCGCTTCGTCCAACAATACCGCCGAACCAAAGTATGACATGCTGGTAAGCAGTATGACTTATATCGCCCACAACTCACTTGTGTTCTACTCATGCATATAACATCAACATATAAAACCTAGGCTCGGATGCCACTGTTGGGGAACGTAGTAATTTCCAAAAATTTCCTACGCACACGCAAGATCATGGTGATGCATGGCAACGAGAGGAGGAGAGTGTGATCTACGTACCCTTGTAGATCGACAACGGAAGCGTTAACTTTAGTTGATGTAGTCGTACGTCTCCACGGCCCGACCGATCAAGCACCGAAACTACAGCACCTCTGAGTTTTAGCACACGTTCAGCTCGATGACGATCCCCGGACTCCGATCTAGCAAAGTGTCGGGGAAGAGTTCCGTCAGCACGACGGCGTGGTGACGATCTTGATGTACTATCGTCGCAGGGCTTCGCCTAAGCACCGCTACAATATTATCAAGGATTATGGTGGAAGGGGGCACCGCACACGGCTAAGAATATGATCACGTGGATCAACTTGTGTGTCTAGGGGTGCCCCCTGCCCCCGTATATAAAGGATCAAGGGGAGGAGGCCGGCCGGCCCCTATGGCACGCCAAGGAGGAGTCCTCCTCCTAGTAGGAGTAGGACTCCTACTAGGAGGGGGAAAAAGTGGGGAGGGAGAAGGAAAGGGGGGCGCCGCCCCCCTCTCCTAGTCCAATTCGTACCAGGGGGAGGAGGCACGTGGCCCACCTTTGGCTGCCCCTCTCTCTCTCCACTAAGGCCCATATGGCCCATTACTTCTCCCGGGGGGGTCCGATAACCCTCCGGCTCTCCGGTTTTCTCCGAAATCACCCGGAACACTTCCGGTGTCCGAATATAGCCGTCCAATATATCAATCTTTATGTCTCGACCATTTCGAGACTCCTCGTCATGTCCGTGATCACATCCGGGACTCCGAACTAACTTTGGTACATCAAAACTCATAAACTCATAATATAACTGTCATCGAAACCTTAAGCGTGCGGACCCTACGGGTTCGAGAACAATGTAGACATGACCGAGACACGTCTCCGGTCAATAACCAATAGCGGAACCTGGATGCTCATATTGGCTCCTACATATTCTACGAAGATCTTTATCGGTCAGACCGCATAACAACATACGTTGTTCCCTTTGTCATCGGTATGTTACTTGCTCGAGATTCGATCGTCGGTATCTCAATACCTAGTTCAATCTCGTTACCGGCAAGTATCTTTACTCGTTCCGTAATACATCATCTCACAACTAACTCATTAGTTGCAATGCTTGCAAGGCTTATGTGATGTGCATTACCGAGAGGGCCCAGAGATACCTCTCCGACAATCGGAGTGACAAATCCTAATCTCGAAATACGCCAACCCAACATGTACCTTTGGAGACACCTGTAGAGTACCTTTATAATCACCCATTTACGTTGTGACGTTTGGTAGCACACAAAGTGTTCCTCCGGCAAACGGGAGTTGCATAATCTCATAGTCATAGGAACATGTATAAGTCATGAAGAAAGTAATAGCAACATACTAAACGATCGGGTGCTAAGCTAATGAAATGGGTCATGTCAATCAGATCATTCACCTAATGATGTGATCCCGTTAATCAAATAACAACTCTTTGTTCATGGTTAGGAAACATAACCATCTTTGATTAACGAGCTAGTCAACTAGAGGCATACTAGTGACACTCCGTTTGTCTATGTATTCACACATGTATTATGTTTCCGGTTAATACAATTCTAGCATGAATAATAAGCATTTATCATGATATGAGGAAATAAGTAATAACTTTATTATTGCCTCTAGGGCATATTTCCTTCACAATCTTGCGGTGTCCTTTCCCAGTGACAGCAGGGGCAACAAGGCATGTATTGTATTGTTGCCATCGAGGATAAAAATATGGGGTTTATATCATATTGCTTGAGTTTATCCCTCTACATCATGTCATCTTGCCTAATGCGTTACTCTGTTCTTATGAACTTAATACTCTAGATGCATGCTGGATAGCGGTCGATGTGTGGAGTAATAGTAGTAGATGCAGAATCGTTTCGGTCTACTTGTCGCGGACGTGAAGCCTATATACATGATCATGCCTAGATATTCTCATAATTATGCACTTTTCTATCAATTGCTTGATAGTAATTTTTTTACCCACCATAATACTTATGCTATTTTGAGAGAAGCCATTAGTGAAACCTATGGCCCCCGGGTCTATTTTCCATCATATAAGTTTTCAATCTATTTTACTTTGCAATCTTTACTTTCAATCTATATCTAAAAAATACCAAAAATATTTATCTTATTATTTCTATCAGATCTCACTTTTGCAAGTGGCCGTGAAGGTATTGACAACCCCTTTATCGCGTTCGTTGCAAGGTTCTTATTTGTTTGTGTAGGTGCGAGACGACTTGCGTGTAGTCTCCTACTGGATTGATACCTTGGCTTTCAAAAACTGAGGGAAATACTTACGCTACTTTGTTGCATCACCTTTTCCTCTTTAAGGGAAAACCAATGCAGTGCTCAAGAGGTAGCAAACATCATGAACAATATAGCAAATGCATTTAACCCTAACCCACTTCTGATGCATAGGAATTTTACAAGAAAACAATTCATTGAAGAACAAGGTAACTAGCATAGGAAGGCATAACAAGTGCAACTTCAAAAGTTTCAACACATAGAGAGGAAACTTAGTATTATTGAGATATCCATAAGCATATATTCCTCCATCATAATAATTTTCAGTAGCATCATGAATAAATTCAACAACATAACTATCACATAAAACATTCCTTTTATGATTCACAAGCATAGAATTTTTATTACTCTTCGCATAAGCAAATTTTTCTCATTCATAATAGTGAAAGTAGCATATATAACTTGAACACTACAAATCGATTCTACATTAAAATAATTTAGTGAAATGATATTCATGATTATGATAAGTTTCACGAGAATAATTATCACTACACTACTTATAGCGTAAGTGCTATCAACAGTCATCATAAGTACCAATTTTGTTCTCATCATAATCAATTGAAACCTCTTCCAAAATAGTAAAATCATCACTAATTAGAGTTATGACCTCTCAAATCTATTTTTATCATTATAATAAGATCCAACACCCTCATTTTCGCAAAAAAACTTGTCTGACAACCATGGCTTAATCCTCCCCATTCTTCCAAACCTCCTTTCCTATCTCTTCTCTTCCCCCAATTCTTCGTCTAATTTTAGATCTTCTTTTATTAATAATGTTTTTGGTACTCACAAATGCATGCAGGTTAGTATCAAATGTTAAGTGTGCAATTAACATCATATCAAATATCAAGGTCTGTACTAATAGTAGCATAACTAACATATACTCTTTCCGTCCGGGATTGTTTATCGCAAAAGTGAATATAAATGAATGTATTTGAAATTAAAATACGTCTAGATACATTCATTTCTCTGACAAGTTCTGAATGAAGGGAATAACTAATATCCTATCTGATACCGACATGTAATTAATTTTGTTTCTAATAGTACTATTAATGTTGTATGCGTATTTATTAATACTTCCTTCGTTCCGAATTATTTGTCGTAGATATAGATGTATCTAGATGTATTTTAATTCTACATACATTTATTTTTACGACAAGTAATTTGG
Organism: Triticum urartu; assembly: GCF_003073215.2. Lineage (NCBI taxonomy): Eukaryota > Viridiplantae > Streptophyta > Magnoliopsida > Poales > Poaceae > Triticum > Triticum urartu. The sequence goes on along the minus strand of NC_053026.1, from coordinate 642,727,151 downwards.
AACGGACTGAAGTATGAAGAAAGGACATTTTGGCCAGAGCAAAGGTCGGCTTTGGGGATTTTCCATGGAGAAGGGGGAAGTAGTACGCCGTACCAAGCTCGGTCCAGCCGCCGGCGGCGGCGGAGGACGAGGAGGAGGAGCACGCCGTCCCAAGATGGGTCCAGGCGGCGGAGGAGCCGACCTCATCAGCGCCCTCCCGGAGGATCTGCTTCTCCAGGTCCTCGGGTGCCTCCGATGCGCCCGCGCCGCCGCGCGCACCAGCATCCTCTCCCGCCGGTGGCGCGGCCTCTGGACCCGCCTCCCCGACCTCGTCTTCCGCGGCGTCGCGCTCCGCTCCCTCCAAGCGGCGCTCGCCTCGGTCCAAGCCGCGGCCGGCCCCGTGGGGGTGACCCTCCTCGACATGTGCGTTCCCGACGCGCTCCTACACTCCGTCCGCGAGTACGACATGCCCCCGCTGCTCCACGCCGCCGCGGCGCTCTCGCCGGTGGACCTCCGCCTCGCCGTGGGGGAGGGCACGCAGCGCCTGTACGTGCAGGTGGAGGTGCCCCGCCTCCCCCGCGCCATCTCGGTGGAGCTTCAAGGCCTGGATCTCGTGTTCGCCGACCCGCGCCGCAGCTGGCTGGGGTTCCCCGCGCTGGAGACGCTCTCCCTCACCGGCTGCCGCGCCAACCTCACGGACCTGGTCCTCCGCTGCCCGCGCCTGCGCGTCTTCAGACTCAGGGAGGACCACGGCGCCCACCACATGAACATCATCATCAGGTCCTCGTCGCTGCAGGAGCTCCATGTGGACACCAGGATCCCCTTCACCTACCGCATCGACATCAGGGCGCCCGCGCTCAAGCGATTGGCCATGTCCTTCAGCACCAGCGACAAGATCATTGTGCTGGTGTCCGTTTTGGCGCCAATGCTGGAGACGGTCTCATGGCGCTGCACCTATTCCACAGTGTCTGCCCGGCTTGGTCTTTGGGGCCTCTCAGAGGTGAGGTTACAGACGGAGGAGAACAATGGACATGGCGGGCAGCTTCCTCCTCACGTCAATGTCCTGTCGCTCTTCGTGGCTGCAGATGTATGTCACTCGAGATTCGCCAACTAAACTGAAAAATTATTTATTTATGATGTCCCGCCGAATTGGTTTTGTAGGATTCATATGAGTTTCCAGAGGAAGTCAGCCTTAGGACGGAGATAGAGAAACATATGGTTACCCATTTCTCTGTTTTGGAGCTACGTGTCGAAACATGGGGGCATGTTTTTGGAGCATTTGCATTGCACATCCTTGAAATGGATCAGATTTCCACTGCTATACAAAGCCTTAAAGTCATCCTGCTGAGTTCAGAGGTAGGAAATTCATCCATGTGCTTGTATATTTATGGTGTATTCCCTCTGTAAACTAATAAAGATCATTTAGTGATTTAAACAATCTTATGCTGTATTAGTTTACAGACGGAGCAGTATATAGTACTTGCTCTCTCAATAAAAAGTTTCCAACCGTCAAGCATCTATCTATAATATGTATACATTGTACTAGTAATTTTCATGTTATTATTTTTAGGATGATGAAGCATGCCCACAAAATTGCCCTTGTGAGGAGCCCAGTAACTGGAGAAGCCAAACTATCTCCTTGACCAATCTTGAAAAAGTGGAAATCAAAGGCTTCCAAGGAGAAGGTCATGAGTTTGATTTCTTGAAACTGGTATTTAGATGCGTACCAATGCTGAAAACAATGTCTGTGAGGCTGTCAGATGAGGTCACAGCAAGTAACGACGATTGCTGCAAGAAAATACATGACGTCTTCAAGATGTATCCTTTTGTGGAATGCAATGTGATTGTGGATCTTAGTCCTGGTAAGTAGATTTGGAATGCAAGATTAGCATTCTTCTAAATTCATGCTTGGTGTATATATTCTGCTCTGAAACTCTTATTTACCTGTTTTATTTTGTTAGCGCCTTTCATGTTGTGCGAGTTCATACGATGCTTCCAAAGTGTCGTTGACATGCTGATTGTTCATTTCAGGCCAGCTTAGTTTTAGCTTGCTCTTGCTCTTTAATCTTTTTGTTTGCTGCAGAAATGTCCATTGTGATGGTCCTATGTTTTGGCAATGTGTTTGCCTTGGAGGAGTAGACCCTTAAATCTATATTCATCCATGCTATCAGATGATTTGTTGTTTGTCTAGGCCACTGAAAATTTTGGTTTTGACCCCAATAAATGTCTGAACATGCTATGTTAGTGATGTTTTTTCTTTAAGAGAATATTGCTTCTGAATTTGTGTCCATACAGTTTATTTCATGCAAAATGACAGGTGCTGAATGATGAAATTGGAGATAAGAAGTATTGTAACTTTCTAGTCTATGCATGCATCTTTTTGTTATTGGCAATATTCTTTATTCGTCGCACTCTGGTTTTGGACCACTAGGATTCAGTAGCCAATAAAGAATTTTCTGGATTGGCTGAAGTTATGTGTCTTAGTATTAGATTTCTATGTAGGCCTAGAGAGAAAATTTAGAAGTATTCTCAAACAGGCATATGAAAAGAGATTGACAGCTCTTCATTGTTTTAAGTTATTTTAAACTGCTTCAGATATTTATGTGATTAGTAAAAAAATAAGAAGTTATAGTTATATTTTGTTGAACAAGTTCTTGGTTGTTGTTTTCTCCATGCTGTCACTACTTTATGATTTTAGTTGCTATGGACAACAATCTCTATACATACAACGGCACTACGTTTCCATACCGAGGAGCTGACTGAAACTGGTGTTGATTCACCTTGTTCGCACGCAGAGTCAACAGACAGCAGCCATGGTGGTGCCTCGACATGATCCTCAGTTGCCACATTTGCCGAATCAGGTGGGTTGTCAAAGAGACCGTCTTCTACCGTGCTGGCTGACTCCACTAGCTACCTAGTTCCAGGATTTTGCTTGGTGGCTTGATATGTTATTTTGCTATTGCAGTGGAGCCACAGGCACGAAATGTTGCGCTCTTAGTTAATGCATTAGCGGTAGCCATTGCCTGATTGCGTAGCAATTACCAGATTTAGTGGACTCAACTTATGTCAGCCTGCCCAAGTGATGTTCTGTAAGCCTATTATGGCTTGTATGCTTTTCTTGGCCAGCATGTTCCTGATTAGCAAACTCGGTATGGCACTACATGGTCGTTTAAGGCATCACTGCTTAAAATGTTGGAAGGAAAAATGAAGTTGCATACTACACTAAAACATCTGGCGCACAACTGCGTTGTCAAGTGTTGCGGAAATGGGTAGCACCTACAGTGGCCAGAGCTTTTCATGATGCCGTCGCCTCATTGTGGCCTCAACTGGGTGTGATGAAGCCTGTTGGAGTTGAGTTTGTGCTTTGGTTCATTTGATGCTCTGTACCATCCTAATCAAACTAGCCTCAGATTCAAACTGCAGCAATCTGGAATAGTTTCTGTGCATTCCGGATGGGTTGATCCCATGGTTGTCTGAATTTTATGTAGTATGAAAAGGTTTGTGACATTCCCATATGAAAAAGATTTGCTGTTCTTGCTAAGGAAATTGTGTCCTTGAGATCTTTGGTTCGGTTACAACAGTGAACCAGCTTTACAAATAACCATTCGTTGTTGTAAAGCTGGTTTCCTGCCACTGAATATGAGTTACAAACAGTGAGCCAGCTTTACAGATGATTCAAGAATAAATTACAGTAGCAAGCAATGTTGTAGCCATAGCTTGTCAAATTTTCTCAGATACACCAATGCATGGTTCCAAACACGGTCTCAATCAAACAAAATTATACGTACATGAAGATAACACATGCATTCAGATACAATCTGAGATATTTGGTCCAGTTACATTATGCCAACACTATCATTTCATTTGAATATCTGGCTCTAGAGATAAATCCATACATCTCCAGCGTTGCTCATTCTATCATACTGTCCATTGAGAGCTTCAAAATTCGGGACAAAATAGACAAAGATAAAAACTGAATGTCGTTTGGACACGTGGGCAACAACACATACCATGTTCTTGGAAGCTCAAGACATGTACTATCACTTGAGAATACAAATGGTACGATATATAACAGACGACACACATTATATTAAGTCCAAGGGGAGCATCTAATAGTCCAAACTGTCTGTCAGTAAATGGTCATGCCTCATTGTGTGTCTTCAGAAGCCACATAATTGGGCATCTAATCTACTAGAGGCATTGCCCATTGGTAGACATCCAGCGGGTCTTCCCCATGGCCGTGAAGCTGAAGGCGCTGTCGTTGCACCCACAGCAAAGAAGAGATCTCCTGCATGTTCTCTGTCAACCACAGCTGTTGCAAGCTTGCCAGTGCCTCGACACGCCTCAATGTCCGGCAATCATTTATGCGTAGCTCCCTCAGTCGAGGAAGGTTCGAGAGCCTCTCCAGGACTTGACATCCCGAGATCAAGAAGCTCTCCACGAAAGGGAGGTCCTCCACTGCCTTCAAGCAACTTGCTCCAATAATAAAGAGCTCTTTCAGGTTGGTGGCCTCCGGTCCAAGCTGTCGTGGGAGAGCTCTTAGCTTGGGGCAGCCAAGAAGCTCCAACCTCTTCAGGCATGGCAGCAGCTGCATCGGGGGAGACGTCGCAGTCACTCCCCCTTCTGTAGCTGCTGCCATTGCATCTTCTTCTTCAACAAAGGACCACTCGCTCCAGTTGGGCATGTCTTTGATGACGAGGTATTCGAGCTTGGGGAAGGCAACTGCCTCCATGGATTCTATGGGATTAGCCTCCCCGCATCCAACAAATTCGGGTCCGATCTTGGTAATTGCGGTTGCTCCAACAATTTTCAGATATCTCAGGCTGGCTAGCTGCCAAATTGCTGGAAGATGCGCACAGTATTTGCAGTCGATAAGGTTCAAATATGTTGTTGAAGACAAATGGATAATGGTACCAAGCCAGGTGGGATACCTTCGACCAAAGAATTTAACAATAATAAGCTTTTCCAAGTTGAGTGGAGGGACTAGCTGCTCAAAAATCTTCTCAATATTGCTGATATCATCTGAATTTGGTTCTTCTTTACGTTGACTGCACCAAAGATTCAAAAATTTGAGATACTTTTGCCTCCTAACAATGAAGAATTTGCCGTACTAGGAGCTGCTCTTTCCAATTTGATCATGTGAAGCTGCCTTAGCTGCCAAAGATGCCCTAACTCTTCCAACTTCCATCCATCTTGTGTATTAGCGTCATCACTTGTACCACCAATAGGAAATCCTTCCAGATCATTGAGGAATTCTAGTTTACCTATCCCTTTTGGCACCTGATTTATCGGTGTACCACCTAGACCAAGGCGCCTTAAATTGCACAATTGTGTGATCGAAGAAGGAAGGCTGTGCAGAGCTTTGCGCCTTTGCAAGTTCAGTATCTGAAGGTTTGTCAAAGAACCGATTGACTCTGGAAGACAAGATATGGCTGTCTCATCTAGATCAAGAAGTCGTAGATGGATCAAACCACCAACACAATCTGGAATGCTTTTTATAGATGAACCAGTCAGATCTAAAACTCTGATGCATGGTAGCCTCTTGAAAATTGTATTTTCAACACTCAATTTCTTAGTAGAATGAATTAACAGTGTCCTTGCTCTAATCTTCTCTTTGTCCACATTGGGGAGCATTAAAGAATCTTTGTCAGTGACAACTGAAACACGCCGTAGCTTGGACAGAGTTGTAACCTGTAATGATTGTGGGTCACCACAATAATTTTCGTCTCTTGAAAAGTGTTGAGCAAGTTGCCTCAAGAGATCATGCATTTTGCACATGCTACGGTCAAAACGCAAAGGGTCTAGTTACAGTAGATTCCTATACATCAACTCATAGTAATATTCTTCAGCTGTATCTTCCAGAAGTTGTTCTTTATGCTCCTCAACAAAGCCTTCAGCAATCCAAAGCCTGATAAGATCATCACGGTACATGTACTGATCTTCTGGATATAAGGTCAAATAGGGGAAGCATTGCTTCAAATGCCGTGGCAGATCATCGTAACTCAAATACAGAGCACCTCTGAGCTCGATTGGAAGATTGCACATAGACCATGCACTTCTCTCCATAATCTTTCTCCACTCATTCTGAGTTCTCTCTTTAGTTGCTAGAACACTAGCAGTAACTTTGATTGCAAGGGGAAGTCCGCCACATTTACACACAATTTCCAAGCCTATATGCCGAAGGTTTTGCACATCATTTTCTTGATTAATGTTCATACTCTTCCAGAGCAGTTCCCATCCTACATCTAATGCCATCAACTCAACTCGATGCACATCCTCCACCCCAATTACATGTGCAACTGTATCATGTCGAGTGGTTACTAGAATTACTCCGGTTGCAGCAGCATGTAATGGAACTCTCAGCAGATTGGTCCACACCTGAGGCTGCCAAACATCATCTAGCACAAGAAAGAAACTTTTTCCTCGAATGGCCTCTGCAAGCTTGCTGCTGAGCTCTCCCACACTTTCACCTTGCTCTTGATGTACACCAAAATTTCGAACCACTTCTTTCAATAGAGCGACTTCAGAGTACTCCTGAGAAACACAGATCCATGCTCGGTTGCTAAATGCTCCTTTTATTTTTTGGTCATTATATATTTTCTGAGCCAGAGTTGTCTTCCCAACCCCTCCTGTTCCAGTAATACCAACCTTGTACGCCTTCCTTTTCTTTTGTGGAAGCACCAGTTCAACCAACCTTGTGCAAGCATGTAAAGTTTCCTTTCCCACAAGATTAGGCTCCACAAGGTGGCAAGTTCTCATCTGCTTCACCAGTGGAGCTTCCGCTTTATGCTGCATAGTGCATACTCTGGAGCTTTAAAAATCTTGCCCCCAACTCTGAAATCTTCTCAGGTTCTCCATTGAAATCTCTGATTTTTATGGCAACATCATGACGTTTCTTACAATTGGGAATGCATGTGAAAAATGAAATTCCACCACATTTGGTTACCTTCGTTGATGAAGAATTATGTTCAGCTAGTAACTTGCCTCCTTCAAATCTCACCAAGTCGATAATGTCATCAGCATAATACATAGCATCTTTCAGCTCACCAAGCCAATTGTTGACTGCTGACTCTTCTGTCCTCCTTTCTTCAGCATCATTGAGAAAGCATTGTATTTGAGTCATTGTTCGCTGCAGGTCTCTAAGACCTTTATTTACCCCTAGAATAAGAACCGCCTCTTCTTTAATTATTTCTTGCAATCTTTTGGCACATGATCCAACAAGAGATCCCAGTATGGCTGCCATCAGACAAACTTGATGAGTTTAATCCACCAATTTACAAATGAATTTCTCTGGAAGTGTTGGCAAATTTGCAGGCTGGCAACAAATACACAACATGTGTTAATACGGTTCAAAAGGTAGACAATGTTCACTAAATTCATTCCTCAAAAAGAAAGTTAACTAAATTCATATCCTTGTAACTGAAAGTCAGAGACAATGACATTGGTTTGCTGTTTAAATCCTGAATAAAATAGTCTACAGGAGGCTGAGCTACGGAACTTCAATAATGGCTCTAGTGCGCTTTGCACAGCATGCATGTCAGTACAAGTTCTGAACAATGGGACCAGCCAATCACTTAGGCTTTTGTACTGTATAGTATAGTAGCGTAAGTAGGAACGTTATTAATGCATGCATAATGCAAATAGACAGAGTAATTTGATCATAAATCAATATACTCAACTCCACAGGAAAGGTGCAAGGAAAAAAAAATCTGCATCCATGTTTGATAAATTCAACAGTAGCGTGTACCCGCTTTTGCTATTTTAGCTTTTACTATTGAAGTATCAACCCTTGACTTAGCATTGTGTCCTTCTGTTCTATATCATTTCTTTTAGTCCATAAGTTACTATGATTCCTTCCGTATGTTTTACTAAACCTCAAGTAATATTCAATTAGTTCAACCATCATGAGATTTCTAGCAGTTCAATCTTTATCTGGTTATCCATCTTAAAGACAAATAACTCTAATTAATTTTTTTACCTGTTCATTAACCAGTTAACTTGCCGATTAATCCTTACTCGTAGGGTCACCGAGTAGGCAATAAACTGATAAATCATCCAATTAATTGATTAAATGGCTAATTAACTTGCCAATTAGCCTATTAATCCCCTACTCGCCAGCCAACCGAGCAGCTACCAGTTAGCGATTTCCTCAACAATGATTTTTTCTCACGGTAGCATAGGAGTCACAATAACACATTTCATTTCATTGTAGTAATACCATGGAAAGAAAGATGGAAGATCTGGAATACAGTACAAATATTACCTTTGAAACCAACCTTAAAGCAAGAAATAAATAGTTGGTAACACCAGCCGATAAACACGGAAGCAGATTGCTCCAGTGGTCAACCAATCACCACTTTAAGATCTCGATCAACCCATGACTACTTAAGATCTCGATGGCCGAACCCAAGGAAGATGGAAGGTAATTGGTTGACTAGACTGACATATAGAAGAGATAGCAGAGGATTGTCAGCAAATAACCAAAGGAAGCCGCACTGCAACACATATAGAAGGGGAAAAAGAGAAGGTGAAGTATGCTTCCCTTGAAAGAAAACTGCTTCAATGAATACAACAAAAAGTAACACTAAATAGAGCTATCTGAACTAGAGAAAATACCTGAATAAGTTAAATTGATTAGACTGCTGCAGCAGAACAGGATGTGTTCGAATGAATTGTTCCCTCCCAACAGGATATCTTTGCTAAGCAGTCCAACAAAAATAAGAACAGGCTCACCAATCATGAAACGAGTCTGCGCGATCAGCAGGTGCAAGTAAGGTATGAGTTCAGAAAGGTTAAGATAAGAAGAAGGATGAAATGTCTACTCTATTGATTAAAGGATATGCTTACTAGATATCAAGAGAATGGATGCAGAAATGAGCAGAATGTTGAGAACTGAATGGACGCAGTGAAATGGTTGAAAACTGAAGAGTATTTTCCTACTGAAGCATCGGCTTCTTCCCCGCGAAAGATAAGAAGAACCATTTTCTTATATCACACTAACAGTGAGGGGAGCTTGCATAAACTATGTCCACTAGATAGCACAGTCCAAAAAGTCTGTTCTGTAGTATTATTTTTACTATAGGATGGCATTGGCTCTGATGCAACCATTCATTAATAAGCAAGCCTGCAGCTTGCTTACTGGCCGTGATGGATGATGATGCACAGAACCAGCAAGCAGGTAAGACTCTGATCTGTTTACCTCGTCAAGATTCAATCAGCAAATGTGAAACCTGGTGCATGTGTCAGCTTGAGATTTGTCTCTGAGAAATAATAGGCAAGTTGCACAATTAAAAAAATCCTGGGAATACATTAATTGATGCAATTTAATATGCAAATGAGGACAAAAACAGGCCATCAACTAATAAACCAGCAATGATCAGGCATGATTAAGAAAGCTGGTTTTGTTCAGATGTCGTGATTGCTTGTATACAGTTAATCAAAAGACTGACTCATATGATTTGTACATGCCCTACACATTAGTCAGAACTAAAGGCAGGCGAGACACATGATGGTTAGTGACTTACTGACGGGTACGAAATATTTGCTACAATAAGTGAGCTAGGTTTTTTCCTTACGAAGAAAGGGTGAGATCTGTTAAATCAAAGTAGGGTTACAATCATCATCAATGAGACGCAAACAAGTACATAAGCTGACAGAAGAACATAGTTTGTCAATATTCTTAGATACAATGCATGGTTCAAAACACGATCTCAATCAAACCAAATTATACTCCCTCCGCCCAGAAATAACTGTCGCTCAACGGATGTATCTAGCACTGAAATACGTCTAGATACATCCGTTTAAGCGACAGTTATTTCTGGACGGAGGTATACCTACATATACAGTCTGAGATATTTGGTTCAGTCGCATCATATGAACAGTACTATTTGAAAAAGATGACTAGATATATTTGGTCACAAAATTTGCATACAAAAAAGACAAGTAGTATTATCAACAACTGTTAGTATCATAGAATAATTACGAACAAAAAAGACAAGTAGTATTATCTAGATGCATAGCCAGAAAAGGTAAATTTGCCTATTACATAAGCACAAATTGTAGCAAATTTGGTTATATCACTGGTAACAAAATATCCTTTTCCCACGGAGGAAAAAATATCTTAACTGAAACCTTAACACTAGTGCACAGACCATGTTAACTTACAAAACAAGACAAATCCGTTGCTGACATCTTTTTTCCATAGAAGCATCAATGCAGTTCCAAATAGGTCAAGGCTTATCAATATTATTCAAGTAATACCAAGTAAACCATGTATATTTTCTTGTTATATCATTGCACGCTCACATCATCCTTCCATCCAACGACCTGTTTCAACTTGAACACTGGACAGCATTGCATACAGATTTTCCGCTGCTGTTCTATGTTCATGTACATCTTGTCTCAGATTGTACATACACGTATGGCTAGGTCCACTAGAACAAATGGCTATTGCAGAACTTCAACTCAAAAACAACATACCAAAACTGGACGACATTGGCCACCGGGGTTTCTGATCTGGAGGAAGCATGATCTGGCAAGCGATTTATTCCTGTAGCACGGCAGCTGGCACAGCTACAAACCAGAATCATCATCCTCAGAGCAGGTCTATCTTCATGGGAAAGTCTAGCCTGATAATGAGATGGGGAGGGAACTGGGGAAGGATCAAAGATAGAGGCATCCATACATTGGTTTCCAACCATGCTAGTCCCAAAAACACTATGCCACACGTGCTTCAATGCTTCCAAAATCTCACTTTCATGTCAACCCAATCCATCTCTTGAAATGTAGTGCTGCTTCTCTCCTTATCAGTTGAGCTTCTGTTTGCACCTTAGGAGCCTTACCTTTGTACAATGTTCTATGATATTTAAGCCACAGGGACTTGTACTTGTATTTATCTATAAACATCTCGCACTTTTCCATCAATTCTATAACTTCCATTGCTCGAAGGAAGAAACCACCTCTCACAAAGCAATACAACAGAGAGTCCAACAGTTCCTGATCAAATTTCATCGAGTTGGAGTTGGCCAGAACTTTCATTTCGCCCCACAAATCTGTCACCTCCACATACTTGCCACCAACAGCAGCATAAGCAGTTACTAAACAATGGAAAGTTTGTGCATTTGGCGTGTGGCCTAAAACACGCATCTTGCTCAGTGCTTTGTGAGCATCGTGCATTAATCTCTTCTTACAGAAAAAATGTATAACATTGTTCCAGTCATGAAGGGCATGATTAACTGTATGGCCACTTTTGACTTCTTCCACTAGCTTAGCCGTCAAAGCAGCTTCATTGCTATCACAGCTTTGTACTAGCATCTCAAACTCCCTGTTAACAGATTTTTGAATGTTTGAGCTCTTCATCTCTTTAAAAAGATGGAGAGCGCCTGTGGTGTTATTGTGATGTGCCCTGGATTGTATCAAATCTTCGTAGCAGCTTGAATCAAGCTGGATTCCTGCCTGTTGAGCATCCTTCAAAAGTGCAGTTATATCATCTTCATGATTCTCCTCTTTGCAGTAAGCTTTTAGGAGTGACGAATAAATGGAAGAACCAATTCTAACTCCAGAAAATCTCATCTCGTCAAGAAGGTCATGTGCTTGCTCTAATAACCCAAGAGAAATGCATGCATTTATCACTTGTACAACAAAGGAGCTCTCAACAGACACAGGTGAATCCTCTTTGCTTGCCTTCACAAGAAACGATGCCAATGCACTGATCTTATCTGCTTCCAAGAAAGCTTTGACTAGTTTGGCATACATTGTTTCAGTTGGATGGAGGACACCATGTTCAGATTTTACCAGTCCAACCTGTTCCTGCAGCTTATCTGATAATAGCTTGTGTAATTCTCTCGCCTCTAATTCAAACCTTGCAAAGCTCTTATCTTTGAAGAATGAAGAGTAATTTTGCATTTGGCGATCAGTAGACAGAGGTTTATCTGGGGAACCTGAATTTTCAGGGCCCGTTTTCTCATAAGGAAGATACAATTTGTTAGATTCGACTGCTTCAAGAACTGCTTTAGCTGCTTCTAGTGACCGCTTTGCGTTGTTACCCTTTTTAAGCATATCCAGTACCATATCCACAGCAGAATCCAAATCCCCGAATTTCAAATGGCAGGAGAGCAGGCAATCATAGTACTGCCTGAACTCTGATTCACTGAGACCACAGGCCTCATCTACATGCCTCTTCAACTTCTGAATCTCATCTTTGTGTCCATTCTTTTCATATATGCGAGCCATGACAACCAACAAGCTGGCTTCAGGTTTCACCCCTATCCTAGGCATTAATTCGAGAAGCTGCTCCGCCTTTTTAGTAGTACCAAACAGGAGGGATGCAGTCAGAACAATGCTGAAGGTAAATGAATTGGGCTTCATTGCTAGCAGTGGACGGTTGCTCTTCTTCCGCGGATCAACTCTATTGTTCTGGAAAAGGTATCCGATCTCCATTACCATGTCGGCAGCAAGAAATGAGCCGGTTGCAGTCTGACACATGTGTGCTATAATTGCAGACCATGCTGCAACGGGTGGGTATGCTTCAATCTTCACCAGCTTCCTCACAACATTTACAGCAAGATAAGGAAGAGCGCACCGTGCAAGAATAAGGGACAGGTAAATCAGGGCCTCCTTCTCCAGCAGTTCATGCCTCTCTTGAAATGCGCGATCAACCACATTGTATGACTGGTTAAGCCTGTGAGTGTCACAGGTCGCCGCGAAGCCAGTGATGAGCTTGCTCAGAACAGACTTTCTCGGGAGCCCGTCCATGTGAAGGTGCTTCTCGTAGGCCCTCCACGCATCATCGAACCTCTGCTGGTCGGTCCCAGTTTCTATCTCCGATGCTAGCAGAGACGAGTCCCGGGCTTGGACGAGAACCGTTTCGGTAGCGGTGGAGAAGCAAGCGCCACGAGTAACGACATGCGATTTCCGGTTCGAGAATCCGGTATCTTTGTCACCGGTGCACTTGATAGCATCATGATACTTGTGGTCCAAGCTGTGAGAGGCAATACAGGGTGGCGGACAGGCGAGGAGCGCAAATACGGCACGGCCTGAACGCGGCCTTGCAGTACAGATTCTTGCAAGGCGGAGCATCTGCGTGTTGCCTGCCATGGATGGATAAATCAAATCAACGCGGTCTTGTACTACAGATTCAGCAAACGGCGGCGGTAACACTGAAGATTGTATTGGGGGAAATCAGCTCCCAAGATTGGGGATGTACCTCGGTTTGGCTACACGAAGAGTGGAAGCCGACACAGGCCGCAGCTGAGCGCCGCCTAATAATCCCCTCCCCGGCGGCATCCCTGGCCTCTGCTTCCTCCGCTCTCCATCCTCGGCGCCTGCCGAGCCGAGAGAGCAGTCGCGACAGAGATGGGGGCGGGCGACGGGCGACGGCGGCAATGGAGGCGCGGCGGCGTGTGGCGGGAGGGGGAGCACCGCAGCGGGTGGGAGTGGCGGCGGCGGGGAAGGGGGGCGAGCTCCGGGTAGGAGAGCGCCGGCGGCGGCGGGAGCGGCAGGCCTTGTTGGATTTGTTGGGCCTTGGGGCGAAACAAGTCCACGTAACCAGCCCAGGTCGTAAAAAAAATGCCCAGGTTCTGTACGTTGACCTGGCACGGTTGACAGTACCACGTCCGCCCAATTCCTCCCTTCCCCCTAAGAGCAACTCCAACTCCAGCGCTCAAGATGGACCGTCTCCTCCTCTGATGTCGTGGACAGGAGGCGCGCTCAATTACTCACGGTATTGGTCGGTCCACGTGTAGGCCTCCTCCGGCCAAGTGGGTGGAGGCAGAGAGCGCTTCCGCGTCGGCTCCGGCTCCGGCTTGGGCTCGACGAGCGACGGCGGTGGCAGAGGCGGGACGAAGAGCGGTGTGTGGACGGTGTCCCCCGCTGCCGACAAGGCAAGGGCTTACTCCAGACCATCCCAGTACGCGTCCTCCTCGAGCCGGCTAGCCTCCTACGCATGCTGCAGGGCCTCCTCAAGGGCGGCTTGGTACTCCGCCTCCATTTCCTCCGGCTCTACCCGCGAGGGCGACAGTTGAAACGGTGGCGAGATGGCGTCGACGCCGACCCATCGTTGCTCCTCGTGTTCGAGGGCAAACCAAGCCTCCCAGTTGAGAGAGTCGGCGGCGTACTCGGGCATCCGTCGCTGCTCTGGCGTGAGCTGCACCCAGTGCCTACGCACCCCCTCGTCGTGCGCCCGCTGGGATTCGCAGAACCGCCGGCATCGGGATCCGCTGCGGATCCAGGTGCCAGCGGTGCGGCAACGTGACGTCGGGGTAGGGCAGCGACTGCCTGTACTCCCAGTGCTACTGCGCTTGGTGCACCGGGATGTGCAAACGCCGGCGACCTGGGCGGAAACACGCCGGCGGCGGAGGAGGAGCACGGGAGGATGAGGTGCCGAGGGTGCCATTGCCCTTGCCCTTCCCGCTGCTTCTGCCGAAGAGGCCCATTGCTTTGCTAGGGTTTTGGTGGCGTCGCCGGCGAGGAAGCACAAGGGGGTGGTGGGAGGGCAGATGTGGATGGAAGTGGATGAGGCCGGCCCCCGCCACACGTGTGGTTAAAAAATGACGCGTCCACTTGCTGACTAGTGGGCCCGCTGTCGGTGGCCGTCATAAATTAAACGACGAGCGGTAGTTGGGGCCTACAAGTGGGGCCGCGGCGGACACCCAGAAGACGCGCGGCGCGTCCGCTTCGCCTCCGCGCCAATGCATTTCAGACGCAGTTTTGGACCGAAAATAAGTCGACTGGCGTCCGCATTTGGGTTTAGGCCAACACGTTGGGCCTTCACTTTTGTCTGTGTCAACCCAAACAGATGCAGGCAAACAAAATGGATCATCTCATTGAAACTACTCTAACATTTGTCTGCCATCGTCCTACATACAGCGTCGCTCATATCCTCGCGCCCGTCTGAGCGTTGTGTAGTCAAAATGTCAAATGGATGCATTTATATAAAAAAAATTAGCGTGATTTTTGCCTGTTGTATGTTGTTTTTGTAAAAATAAAATAAATCGTCATTGCGCTGTGCCACCTCGACCCCAGCACGATGGTCCCGCGCAAACGACACGGTGATGAGCTATTAGTCGCCCTTGATCTATGTCTATACTACTTCTATATCTATATCTATATTACTATTAAAAAGGCAAACATAATTTTGTCTAAAGCCACACAACAAACTGTACACAGAATAACCCAGACCCTCTGATCAAATCAAATTAAACACATCCAATTGACCATATTACATCAATAATCTGCCATCTCAATCAACGTCTGAGATCAAATGTTCTGCCTGGCAGACATCGCCGCGCGCTCCGCGTCCATAGATCCCCGCGGCGTCGCCCGCAACTCCCTAATTACCGGATCGATTCCACCTGATAAGGAAGAACGAATCAGCAGCAAACCTCGTGTCGCTGCTCCTTCCCCTCCACCCGTGTGCTTCCCCCCATCCACCCCACCCTCGGTCGCCGCCTGCGCTCCTGCAAGCTGTCGCCGGCCTCCGTTCAGCCGTACCCAACGCCCTCCTCCTCCGTTCTCCCTCCCTCTCCTCGCTGATCTCTCTCCCTCTCTTCGTTCCCGTGCAGGACGCCATGGCCATGGATGAAAGCTCCGCCGGACCTTCCATCATGACTGCCAGCCTTCCTCCCGACCAGATCACCGACGCGGCTGCTGTGGTCCGGGCTGGCCGCCATCCTATTTTGCGGGTTCGTGGCCACGTTTTCCTACTAGACCACGACCGCCACTTCCTGCTAGATTAGCGGACAGGGAGAAGAAGGAAGAAGTTGCAGTAATCATAAGTGTGGTGAACCAGGCAGGGGACACAGGATGATGAGTATGAATCATGAGATAAACTTCAACTGAAAAAACAGGATTCTGAGGTTAGCCCCTTTTCTTCGTTAATGTATGATCCTTTCTTCTTTGCCTCCAGATTTTTTTCTGGTAGGTTATGTACTCTAGAACACCTATGCTAGGCTATGTATTTTGTTCTGTGGCAAAACATGGATTAAGCTCTGCGGCAAGTTGTGTTCACAATTTTTAATCTAACTGCCTTCTTACATAAGAGCAAATCTTCCCAACAAACGGCAGAACAAAGGCCCATCTTTCAAATGTCTGAAGATTGGTTATCCCATAACCAGACACAGAGGGAGAAATTCAGCTCCATAACCTCCATATAAATACCATCACCCTGGTTCCGTCCTTCCCACTTCTGTTACATGTATACTTTTCTGTTTTGGCATGTCCTACAAAAGCTGCACTTTTTTTGCCCTTCTCAGTAAATTGTTAGAAACCTAGACTCATGGGCAAAGGAATTATTTGATTCAGTGCCTTGTCAGATCAAAAATAGAATCTAAGTAGCACATGTCCTATTTTGCAGGTGATATATACTCTCAAAGGCATGAAGACGGGTATGTCATAATACTCCAGGTGAGATATATGCAGGTGTTATGGATTGTGGTTTCAAAGAAAACAATTATGGAACTCAATATGCAGCCGCTAAGTTTCTGAAGCTTGATCGACATCTTTTATCAATTGTTAATTAGTACTAGGATTCTTATGCATGTCTACTGCTGTTTACGAAACTAAAGACATGATGGTTCCGTTTGGGACATAAAAGAAAAGTAGCACCAGTGTGTAAACCCAATGCTTAGGTGATTAACTGCAGATCAAATAATTTTTATCCCCTGTTTGCGCAATATGGAAGTACACATGGTTATTGGTTAGGGACCTTCTTGGCATATGTAGATTTTCTGCGTTCTGAATTTTTAGCCCTTGTGATTCTTGTAGGTTATGCTTTATTCAGGCGTATAACTTGTACTTCCATTGTTCTACATTTTACTTAAATCGCATATTTGACACTTTGTACAATCTGCAGTTAATTACTAAATCCCCAGAGTTGTAGAGGAGTTCTACATTATTTCATTAGTGCATTTAGAGCATGTCAAATGGAAGTACAAGTTATTTAGGGGTAAAATCAACTTCCCTCTGAAGTCTGCTGCTGGTCAGGCTCTTTTATATGGTGGTCTGACCTGGTCACACTCTTTCGACAGTCAATACATATTTTCTCTTGGGTAATTTGCTTCACCTAAGCTTCAGTACCATTTTCTATCATGTGCATGGCCCCTTGAGTTCATATCTTCTATTGGCGTCTGAAAACTATCATTTTTGGTCAGCTGATATCACTCTATTCATGCTATCAAATTTTCTTTCTCACTATATGGTAGTCCTTGACCTGTTTGTGGCATCGGAGAAGGGACTTTTCCTCTTTTTTGCACTTTTATCTTGTTTTTTTAATATATTATTTTTAGTTGTATATTATAGAAGGATTGGGCATGGAGATCTACGATGGAAGCATTTGTGTATATACTGTACCTCTATATATCTTTCCAAATTCCATCTTGCCTTACCATACATTTTTAAAAGAACAATTGTTTTCTGAGTCATTGGTGTACTTATGTTGTGCTGTCTGACCATGTGAGTATATAACAATTTGTTGGACAAAAGTATTCTTGTGGTTTGTGCCAAGGTTGGGCACCATCTTATCTTAAAATATAAAATGATAACATTGCCAAACATTTTTATTTTGAAGGGCCAACAAGAAAGGATTTCTTCCGCCAACATAACAAAGAACCCATTGGGTGGATGCAACACCCGAATGCCTTTTTGACTAAGTCATTTTAATTAACTAATTACAGTGGCGGAGCTAGATGGGGATAGCTCGAGAGGCAAAGGGCAAAAACATAAATTCTTGAGCGGTCCAAAGACTAAAATATGTTGAATTAAGCACCTGAAGAGATTTTTTATTCACAAATTTTCTCAAGGTTGGGGGTTTAATGTAAGTTTCTCTGCTATTAAAACTGCAACTTTCCATCCTGATTATGTCCATGATTAAGTTTTGGGTGTGGGCACCGGTAGGAGATCAAGCACTCCGTCCTCTGTCACATGCTGGCAAACGAGGTCGAGTCTGCGCGGAGCACTGGTCTCCTCCCTGCTGCCAGCGAAGCCCTCCTGTCTCCTCTGCACCAGTCTACTCCTTCATGTCTCTCTCCCTCTCAATCTCCTCTTTCTGTTGTTTGTTTTCTCTATCTCACATAGGAAAGCTCTTGATCCACCAAAACACTGAATCATGTACATATATTTGCTACCCTAGGGAAGAAGGATGTAAAACTGAACTACAAACATCTGTAGTGTAGAGCATCCAGGATAAAGGGTTGTGGATGTCCCATTGCTGCACGAACTGAACCAAGGATGTTTAGCAACTAATTTCTTTTTTTTTGTGGCATCAACACGAGGATGGGTTTCATAATTGAGAACATCATGTGTTCATAATATATATTTTGTGGTAGCAACTGAACCAAGGATGCTCATGGCAAGTTTAATCACAATATAAATCATTTGGTTTGGAAACACACCTGCTAAAAAAATAGATTGATCTTTTCTTAAAATCTTCAACCTTCTATGTAAACCAGTTCTCCTTTGTATCATATCCGAGTTCCATCTAGATTATATCTGATTTTAGTGATATATAAATCAAAATTGATTTATTCACTCTTTGGTAAGCACTTACACATTTGATTGTTCTGGCGTTCTGTTTTATGTGGTTTGATTTATCAACCTAATTCGGTCTTTCTTTTGCAGATTATTTACAAAAGAAAATGGTTTAGGCGGAAGAGTTGAAGGCCTGAAGCCAAATGTTCCTAATCAAGAAGATGACCCGCACAACTCCCGTGAAACAAGGCCAATGCTATGTGCCAAGATTAAGGATTGCAAATATGTTTACTTTGGTCCAATATCGTATAGCAGTGTAATGCTTCATGCAGGCACTTTTTATCATTCATTTTTATTATTCAAATCTCTATATGGTTGTCATAGATGCTGCTATTACACGGGTTTATTACTATTTTTCATGTGTTGTTGAAAATAGAACTCACTCATATATTTGTCTACGGAGGGAGTAGTATACAGTAAGCTTCATTTCACCGAGGAGATCTTCCGTTACATAGAGGTTAATTTATTTAAATATGAACTCAGAATTCAGTACCCACACGAATTTTATAGATGTTTTGATCGAGATGTGTGTTGCATGTGCATACTTACTAGTCTGCAGAAAGCACCGGCTGGTTGCCCGGCAGTGAGCCCCTCCACAATGAAGCACAGCGCCGCGTGGTTCGTGAAGCACCCCGCGCTCTGGTGTCATGGGATCTGATGTTGATGCTAATGTAGCGGCCTTCCATCTAGACACACACATTGATTACGAGGGCGTCGTTGGTCTCAAAAGGCTACCTAGTGAGGACGTAGCAGCCGTACATGCACGGCTCGCTGTAGAAGTTAGGGAACAAGTAGGGGTGACGTGGTCATCGGTGTTATAGCTACTAGAAAAGAGAGAAACACCATGAAGATATCTAGGGTCGTGCCATATGTTCAAGATAACGGAGAAACACAATAGTATCAGTGCAAAGGAATTGAAAGCTCCAACGCATGCATCTACACAGACTTCGTGTATACTTTATATTGGCTCTGTTGGTATTCAAATTCACTTAGCTGAATCATGGAAGAAAGACATCAAGCCAAACTTCAGAACACCACCGTGTAGTTGTAACCTGGCTGGAGAAATTCCAACTGGGGTTTCACTTTGCTAAGAGTCCTAGTTAAGTTGGGTTAGATGTACGTGATCAGCGTAGCCATATTATTTTATTAGGAAAACATTATTTAGTATGGTTAGGAGAGAGATTCCTATACGTATAACAGAGATTAGTTGATATAGAGTTCGTGTCGTTTTAGTTTCTCTCGTTGGTCGGTTTGGCCGTGTGACGCCTATATAAAAGGCTGGTTATGGCCGATGTATCAGGTTAGATTTTTGTTTTAGTCGTGAGTTTAATAAAACTACAGAAAATGTCCCATGTTGGGGGACATCAAATATTTTTGTTGCTGATTCGAAGGGATTTTGTTGCTGTTGCGTGTGGAGTCGATCTAACCTACTCGACATAAGTTTCTGATCTTACGATCTTGCATCTTTACTCGACCGAAATTTCTTGTTCCTGCTGCTAGTACCGTGAAAGATCAGGCCGTCGACGACTCGCCATCTAGTCTAGTCTACATCAAGGGGAGGTCGATACATGCCAGGGCAGAGCTCCATGAGCATGGCCATGGGCCACCACGTGTGGTCTGGTGCCGTCGATGGCCACCGTGAGCAGCTCATGACCGTCCGGCGAGACCTTGGTCATGCTCTCGGCGCCCTCAAGGAGACCCCCCGGCGAACACTCTGAAGAGCAGCGACACAACTAGCACTGTGTCGGCTGCGAGCCCGACATGAATTCGATGCGGGGTACATTCGCCGTAGCTAAGAACATGCACGCCAGCTGCATGAACGACATGATGTGGCTGAAGGCAAGGAAGGGGAACATCACGACGTGCATGTCGGTGTCACCGTCCCACGCGAGGTTGGGCATTGTGTCTTTCCAACGCGCTGGATCGATGCTTTGGTGTCAGCTGGATGTGAACTTGAGCAGCTTGGCGCTGTCAACAATGCCGCCTACATAATCCACTCTAAGATTGTTTTAAGAGCCGATTCACATGGTTTGAGAAAGATGAGGGGGTTAGATACCTGGTTTTAGATCTCAAGAAGTTAAGCGGTTGGTTTGTAAAAAACCAAGTGGTTACATGGGCTTTTCCCATTTCAGTTATTTATTTTTAGACACATTACAACCTAGCACTGTTCCAGCCCTCTAAGGCCATCAGTGTTTTCGGTCGTCGGATCGATAGTCATATCAATTTTGGGCCGTTGGATCAACCTCTGAGCGTAACAGTTTTCGCGAATGGGAATGGGCCGCCGCTCCCGTAACAAAATTGGCATTCTCTGGTTAACTGGCCAACCTCGGTCTTTTAGGGAAGGCGAAGCAGGCGACGCTGCACGATTTTTCCTCTCGTGAGTCGCGACCTCTCTGGCGGCGTCTGCCCTAGGTCCGGCCGCCGCCGGGATGATATTCCCGTATCCGAGGCGTGACGACATCTCCCTTCAGTCAACTTTCTCTTGATCTGGTACCTTGGGTACCAGGCAAGCCCTATCCACCCGAGATTGTCCTTCGCCTCATTCCCTTCCCTTCCCTTCCCTTCCTTGTTGCTCTCTCAGCCCTCGGAAACCTAACGATACTGGCGGCGACATACCTGGGGCTCTGCCATGACATCAGAGGCGATGACAACATCGACAACGACGGAGGAATCTGGCACCACGCCTTGAAGAAAATATGCCCTAGAGGCAATAATAAAGTTATTATTTATTTCCTTATATCATGATAAATGTTTATTATTCATGCTAAAATTATATTAACCGAAAACATAATACTTGTGTGAATACATAGACAAACAGAGTGTCACTAGTATGCCTCTACTTGACTAGCTCGTTGAATCAATGATGGTTATGTTTCCTAACCATAGACATGAGTTGTCATTTGATTAACGGGATCACATCATTAGAGAATGATGTGATTGACTTGACCCATCCGTTAGCTTAACACAATGATCGTTTAGTTTGTTGCTATTGCTTTCTTCATGACTTATACATGTTCCTATGACTATGAGATTATGCAACTCCCGTTTACCGGAGGAACACTTTGTGTGTCACTAAACGTCAGAACGTAACTGGGTGATTATAAAGGTGCTCTACAGGTGTCTCCGAAGGTACTTGTTGGGTTGGCGTATTTCGAGATTAGGATTTGTCACTCCGATTGTAGGAGAGGTATCTCTTGGCCCACTCGGTAATGCACATCACTATAAGCCTTGCAAGCATTGCAACTAATGAGTTAGTTGCGGGATGATGTATTACGGAACGAGTAAAGAGACTTGCTGGTAACGAGATTAAACTAGGTATTGAGATACCGACGATCGAATCGAGGGCAAGTAACATACCGATGACAAAGGGAACAACGTATGTTGTTATGCGGTCTGACCGATAAAGATCTTCGTAGAATATGTAGGAGCCAATATGGGCATCCAGGTCCCGCTATTGGTTATTGACCAGAGAGGTGTCTCAGTCATGTCTACATAGTTCTCGAACCCGTAAGGTCCGCACGCTTAACGTTCGTTGACAATATAGTACTATATGAGTTATGTATGTTGGTGACCGAATGTTGTTCGGAGTCTGGAATGAGATCACGGACATGACAAGGAACTCCGGAATGGTCCGGAGATAAAGTTTGATATATGGGATAATAGTGTTTGGTCACTGGAAGGGTTCCGGAATTCACCGAAAGGGGTTTCAAATGTTTCCCGAAATGTTTGGGTACGAGAACACTTTATTTGGGCCAAAGGGGAAAGCCCACAAGGTTTTTGAAAAGCGCAAAAGGAAGTTTTGCGGAGTCCAGGGGCCAGACGCCAGGGTCCCTGGCGTCTGGGTCCAGACGCGTCTGGCCCTGGTGTCCGAGAAGGACTCTTGCCTTTCGGGTGAAACCGACTTTGTGGAGGCTTTTACTCCAAGTTTCGACCCCAAGGCTCAACATATAAATAGAGGGGTAGGGCTAGCACCCAAGACATCAAGAAACACCAAGCCGTGTGCTGGCAACCCCGTCCCCTCTAGTTATTTATCCTCCGTCATAGTTTTCGTAGTGCTTAGGCGAAGCCCTGCGGAGATTGTTCTTCACCAACACCGTCACCACGCCGTCGTACTGCCGGAACTCATCTACTACTTCGCACCTCTTGCTGGATCGAGAAGGCGAGGACGTCACTGAGCCGAACGTGTGCAGAACTCGGAGGTGCCGTGCTTTCGGTACTTGGATCAGTCGGATCATGAAGACGTACGACTACATCAACCGCGTTGATATAACGCTTCCGCGAACGGTCTACGAGGGTACGTAGACAACACTCTCCCCTCTCGTTGCTATGCATCACCATGATCATGCGTGTGCGTAGGAATTTTTTTGAAATTACTACGTTCCCCAACAGTGGCATCCGAGCCAGGTTTTATGCGTAGATGTCATATGCACGAGTAGAACACAAATGAGTTGTGGGCGATATAAGTCATACTGCTTACTAGCATGTCATACTTTTGTTCGGCGGTATTGTTGGATGAAGCGGCTCGGACCGACATTACGCGTACGCTTACGCGAGACTGGTTCTACTGACGTGCTTTGAACACAGGTGGCTGGTGGGTGTCAGTTTCTCCAACTTTAGTTGAACCGAGTATGGCTACGCCCGGTCCTTGCGAAGGTTAAAACAGCACCAACTTGACGAACTATCGTTGTGGTTTTGATGCGTAGGTAAGAACGGTTCTTGCTAAGCCCAGTAGCAGCCATGTAAAACTTGCAACAACAAAGTAGAGGACGTCTAAGTTGTTTTTGCAGGGCATGATGTGATGTGATATGGTCAAGACATGATGCTAAATTTTAGTGTATGAGATGATCATGTTTTGTAACCGAGTTATCGGCAACTGGCAGGAGCCATATGGTTGTCGCTTTATTGTATGCAATGCAATCGCCCTGTAATGCTTTACTTTATCACTAAGCGGTAGCGATAGTCGTAGAAGCATAAGATTGGCGAGACGACAACGATGCTACGATGGAGATCAAGGTGTCGCGCCGGTGACGATGGTGATCATGACGGTGCTTCGGAGATGGAGATCACAAGCACGAGATGATGATGACCATATCATATCACTTATATTGATTGCATGTGATATTTATCTTTTATCCATCTTATCTTGCTTTGATTGACGGCAGCATTATAAGATGATCTCTCACTAAATTTCAAGATAAAAGTGTTCTCCCTGAGTATGCACCGTTGCCAAAGTTCGTCGTTCCCAGACACCACGTGATGATTGGGTGTGATAAGCTCTACGTCCATCTACAACGGGTGCAAGCCAGTTTTGCACACGCAGAATACTCAGGTTAAACTTGACGAGCCTAGCATATGCAGATATGGCCTCGGAACACTGAGATCGAAAGGTCGAGCGTGAATCATATAGTAGATATGATCAACACAGTGATGTTCACCATTGAAAGCTACTCCATTTCACGTGATGATCGGTTATGGTTTAGTTGATATGGATCACATGATCACTTAGAGGATTAGAGGGATGTCTATCTAAGTGGGAGTTCTTAAGTAATATGATTAATTGAACTTAAATTTATCATGGACTTAGTACATGATAGTATCTTGCTTGTCTATGTTGATTGTAGATAGATGGCCCGTGCTGTTGTTTCGTTGAATTTTAATGCGTTCCTTGAGAAAGCAAAGTTGAAAGATGATGGTAACAATTACATGGACTGGGTCCGTAACTTGAGGATTATCCTCATTGTTGCACAAAAGAATTACGTCCTGGAAGCACCGCTGGGTGCCAGGCCCGCTGCAGATGCTGATGACAACGTTAAGAACGTTTGTCAGAGTAAAGCTGATGACTACTCGATAGTTCAGTGTGCCATGCTTTACGGCTTAGAACTAGGATTTCAACGACGTTTTGAACGTCATGGAGCATATGAGATGTTCCAGGAGTTCAAGTAATATTTCAAGCAAATGCCCGGATTGAGAGATATGAAGTCTCAAATAAGTTCTGCAGCTGCAAGATGGAGGAGAATAGTTCTATCAGTGAACATATACTCAAAATGTCTGGGTATCATAATCACTTGACTCAACTGGGAGTTAATCTTCCTGTTGATAGTGTCATTGACAGAGTTCTTCAATCACTGCCACCAAGCTACAAGAGCTTCGTGATGAACTATAACATGCAAGGGATGGATAAGACGATTCCCAAGCTCTTCGCAATGCTAAAGGCTACAGAGGTAGAAATCAAGAAGGAGCATCAAGTGTTGATGGTCAATAAGACCACCAGTTTCAGGAAAAAGGGCAAAGGGAAGAAGAAGGGGAACTTGAAGAAGAACAACAAACAAGTTGTTGCTCAAGAGAAGAAACCCAAGTCTGGACATAAGCCTGAGACTGAGTGCTTCTACTGCAAGCAGACTGGTCACAGGAAGCGGAACTGCCCCAAGTATTTGGCGGATAAGAAGGATGGCAAGGTGAACAAGGGTATATGTGATATACATGTTATTAATGTGTACCTTACCAGAGCTCGCAGTAGCACCTGGGTATTTGATACTGGTTCTGTTGCTAATATTTGCAACTCGAAACAGGGACTACGGATTAAGCGAACACTGGCCAAGGACGAGATGACGATGCGCGTGGGAAACGGTTCCAAAGTCGATGTGATCCCCGTCGGCACACTACCTCTACATCTACCTTCGGGATTAGTATTAGACCTAAATAATTGTTATTTGGTGCCAGCGTTGAGCATGAACATTATATCTGGATTTGTTTGATGTGAGACGGTTATTCATTTAAATCAGAGAATAATGGTTTTTCTATTTATATGAGTAATATCTTTTATGGTCATGCACCCTTGAAGAGTGGTCTATTTTTGATGAATCTCGATAGTAGTGATACACATATTCATAATGTTGAAGCCAAAAGATGCAGAGTTGATAATGATAGTGCAACTTATTTGTGGCACTGCCATTTAGGTCATATCGGTGTAAAGCGCATGAAGAAACTCCATTCGGATGGACTTTTGGAACCACTTGATTATGAATCACTTGGTACTTGTGTTGGGGATATTACTACTGGGCATAAACCGGCCTACCTGGGCCGGATTAACTCCATCAGTAGTTCAAAGGTGTTAAAGCCCAAAGAGGCAGATAAAGGCCCAGGGCCCGTAGTCGGTTTACAACATGTAGACGTACATCAGCTTTGTGCATATACTTGTAATATAAGTTAGGAACAAGGAGAGACCAACCCGGATACGAGTATGAACCGGTGTTGGGACTCTCTGAACCGGCAGGCGTCACCCATGTATATAAGGGGACGACCCGGCGGCGGTTCAGGGACAACAGACAACAATTCGAGACATAGGCGAAGCTTATTTGCTCCCTAGTCATCGAAACACCCATCAATTCCATCACAACTAGAGGTAGGCTTTTACCTTCATTGAAGGGGCCGAACTAGTATAAACTCTCTTGCGTTCTTGTGTCCGCTTTAACCCCTTCAAGCTAACCCGTAGCGATGGCTCCACAACTAAGTCCTTTCAATAGGACATCTGCCGTGACAAAACCACGACAGTTGGCGCCCACCGTGGGGCTATCGCACGATGGTTTCCGGTTCTTGGAGGGCCGCTTTGAAGGACTCGAGGGCTACGCTGTAGGCCGGATGACTAAGAGTCGTCGCGGCAAACTCTACATCGACGACGCAGGCTGGGGCCCCGAGGCCGGCTCAATTGAGTACGGGTACCGGGTCCCCTTTGGTAGCATTCATGTTTTCATTGGCAAGATCGGTGAACCGGGCCCTGAGCCGGACATCTGCACCGACCTCGTCGAGACGGCTTAGCGTACGCGATCCGCCCGGGTTAAACCGGCCATGAAGCGTGCCTTCATGGGAATGATCCATGGAGGGAGTTATGAGGATGGATCGGAGCTTCGCGGGGCGACTGCCAGTCGTTCCGGTGACGAATCTTCGACCGGAGAAACCGAATCTCTTTATCAGCTACAAGATGGCCGGATTGGGAGCTGTTCCGATGGCGACAGTATTCCGGACCCCTCTGATCCGCCCAACCGGGTTGGAATATTCATGGCCGGAACACAAGCAACGCTTCATTCTTCGACAGCTGCGGCAACGATTTCCGGTTCAGCAGCAGCAACGGCCGCCGGGGCAGGAGGCTCTGTGCGCCCGCCGGCTCAGGTTCTATCAGAGCTATTTGATGCGTTGGCTGTGCTTATGGCGGAAGTTAATCCGCCAGATCAGGACGTTCACAATACGGAGATTGCAAAGGTAAAGGAACATATCACCCAGGCCAAGGTGGATCTGGCGGCTGAGGACACCAGGATGGCCGCAGAGCGGGCTGCTTTAGACGCACAGGCCTACAGGCTTATGTTAGACCAGAGCGCATCACATGAAGTCATGAGAAGGAAGCATCGATCCCGCTTACCTCCGGTTTTCGAGGCCAGAGACCTTTTCAACACTCCAGGGCCAAGAGCCGGCAATCCGCTGGAGGGGAACCGGGCAGAAGCCCCTGGGACCGGTGCACCGGTTCAGCCTCGTCAGATCGACCCGCCTCGTCAAAACACCGTTATACCTCGGGATGCTTTAACACCTCCGGGTCACTACTCCAACCCAATGGACAATCTTGTTGCCGCTGCTGCACGACTGGAGGCCATTCTAGTTGAAGGTGACTCGCCGCAAGCAGTAGAGACGCGACGGGTCAAGGAACTTCTGAGGACAGCTTTGGCCCAACAGGAGGCGTACTCGTACAGCCGCGACCGAATCCACTCGACCCCCCGTCCGAGCCGGAGCTATAGCAGACATATGGATGAACTAGCAGTATTGAGTAATGAACGACGTGGAGCACCCCATGGTAACAACCCGATGGGTGGTGCTGATGACGCTCAGGAAGTGGTGAACCGGGCCCGAGTGCATAGGGAGGCCGAGTTAGCCGCACAACATCAGGCTCGGCAGCTCACGCCGGTTCGTCCAACCATTTCGATCGAACCTGGTGTTACTTCTAGTTCTTTGGGGGTGCCTTGCCTCATCCCCGCTTTACGCAACGTGCGTTTGCCCAAGGATTTCAAAGGCCCACGCAAGGTACCAAATTATACGGCGGATCAACCACCAGAGACATGGGTAGAGAGCTATGAGATGGCCATGGAGATGCTTGATGTGGATGACACAGCGTGTGCGAAATACTTCACCATGATGCTTGAAGGAACGGCCCGTACTTGGCTAAAAAGCTTGCCTGCTAATTCTATCATCTCGTGGGCCCAATTACGAGCCCGGTTTATCAACAATTTCAAGGATACCTGTAAACAGCCTATGTCGATAGTGGACTTAGCTGCATGCGTCCAGGAGGAAGGAGAGTCAACGACTCATTGGGTGTGCCGGGTTGCACAAGTGTTGCACTCCTCAGACCGCATCAACGCTGACACCGCAGTATTAAACCTAGAAGGCAACTGCCGGTTTGGGCCCCTGAAGTTGAAATTGGGACGGATGAAGCGTCATTGCACCGACATGGGAACCCTCATGGCCACTTTGGTAAAATATGCTACCAAGGATCCCGAGTCTGATGATGACAAGACAGGGAAGGGGAAGAAGAACAGCAGCTCCAAAGGTCAGCAACATCACTGGGTAGGCAATGGCGGAGGAGGCAAGCGTAAAGCGGATGGCAACTTGGATTTTGTGGCTAATACCAACGTACAGGACAATGGCCAGCGGCGCAAGGGCAGGCCGAAAAATCATAGTGGAGCGCCCAACCCCAACCCAAACCGCCTGAACTATTTGCTAAACCAGCCCTGTCCAAAACATGGGACGAAGGAGGAGCCAACAAACCACCTTTGGAAGGATTGTTTTATTATGCAGGAGTTCAAGAATTCTAATAATTTCCGGTATGACCACGGATCTGGCGGCGACTCAGGATCCGGGCCGGGTTACGGTGGAGGAAGTTCCGGTTCAGGATTTAATGGTAATCCGGGCGGGCATAATGGTCAAAATAGTCAGAACAACCAAGGTGGTCACAACCAACAGCAGCAACAGTCAGGTTACCAAAGCAACCCAAAGCAGTTGAGTAGTGGGCAGTACCATGTCTTTACCACTAGCTTGGACAAGCGAGACTGGAAGGTTCAGAGGCGGGCAGTCAACTCTGTTGAACCGGCCACACCCCGTTATCTACGTTGGTCTGAACAACCAATCATATGGAGCAGAAAGGATCACCCACTCCAGGTCGATAATCCGGGTCAGTTGGCTCTGGTGGTGGCGCCTCAGGTGGGAGGTTATAAGTTCACCAAAGTGCTCATGGATGGAGGGAGCAACATTAACATCCTATACTATGAGACCTTCTGTCGTATGAGACTTACAGATAAGAATCTCAAACCGTCCAATACAGTATTCCACGGTGTAGTGTCTGGCAGATCAGCATATCCTGTTGGTAAGATAGCTCTTGAAGTGGCCTTTGGGGATGATCATGATTCCAGATCGGAGACATTAACGTTTGAAGTGGTGAAAATCCAAAGTCCATATCATGCCCTGTTTGGGCGTCCGGCATACGCCAAGTTTATGGCTCGGCCCTGTTATGTGTATTTGCAGCTCAAGATGCCGGGTCACAAGGGGACAATAACGGTTCACGGAAGCCGCAAAATCGCTTTGGAATGCGAGGAAGGAGATGCGGCTTATGCAGAGTCGGTTTGTGCCACCGAGGAGTTGAAGTACTATAAAGACAATGTTGATCCGGCAGACATGACTCCGTTGAAGAAGCCAACTACGGAGCATGATCCGGCCCTGAAGTTCAAATCGGCAGCAGAAACTAAGCTTGTTGACTTCGTGCCTGGCGATTCGTCCAAGCAGTTCAGCATTAGTGCCAACTTGGATCCGCAATAGGAAAGCGTGCTCATCGAGTTCATCCGTGAGAATCGGGACATTTTTGCATGGAAGCCCTCTGACATGCCAGGTGTACCGAGGCAACTCACTGAGCACACACTTAATGTGGATCCTAAATACAAACCGGTGAAACAGTTCCTCCGCCGGTTTAACGAAGAAATACGCAAGGCGATTGGGGAAGAGGTAGCCAGGCTCTTAGCAACTGGTTTTATTGTTGAAGTTTTTCACCCTGAGTGGCTTGCCAATCCGGTGCTAGTCCTTAAGAAAAATGACACCTGGCATATGTGTGTGGACTACACAGATCTTAATAAAGCTTGTCCAGCAGATCCTTTTGCCCTCCCCCGTATTGATCAAATCATTGATGCTACGGCGGGTTATGAGCGTTTAAGTTTTTTGGATGCATATTTTGGTTATCATCAGATCAAAATGGCAGTTAAGGACCAGGAGAAGACAGCATTCATAACTCCCTTTGGAGCCTTCTGCTATGTGTCTATGCCCTTTGGGCTCAAAAGTGCCCAGGCAACTTATCAACGGTGTGTACAAAATTGTCTTCACAAGCAGATTGGCCGTAATGTACATGCTTACGTGGATGATATCGTGGTTAAATCCAGGGAGAAGGAGACTCTGGTTGACGATTTGAAGGAAACCTTTGATAACCTAAGGATGTACAAGATGATGCTTAATCCGGACAAGTGTGTCTTTGGTGTACCGGCGGGCAAGTTATTGGGCTTTCTGGTGTCCAACAAGGGAATTGAGGCTAATCCGGAGAAGATCACAGCCATCACCTCCCTGGCTAAACCGAAGTGTATCAATGATGTTCAACGCCTGGCAGGCCGGATTGCCGCGTTAAGCCGGTTTATCAGCCGCCTGGGTGAGAAGGCGATCCCTTTGTATCAGATGTTGAAGAAGACGGATTAATTCGTCTGGACTTCTGCTGCTGATGAAGAATTTGAGGAATTAAAGCGGCAATTGGGCAATCCGCCTGTGCTCGCCGCTCCCATTGACAAGGAGCCGTTACTGCTATATGTTGCTGCTAATGCTCGTGCGATCAGCGTGGCTATTGTGGTGGAACGAAAGGAGGCAGATAAGGAGCATCTGGTTCAACATCCGGTCTATTATATCAGTGAGGTGCTCATTGAGTCCAAGCAAAGGTATCCGCATTGGCAGAAGCTGGTGTACGGAGTTTTTATGGCAAGCCGGAAGCTTAAGCAATACTTCCAAGGGCACCCAATTACGGTGGTCAGTTCTGCTCCTTTGGGAGATATCATCCAAAACCGGGAAGCAACTGGCCGGATTGCAAAGTGGGCTATAGAGCCGGGGCCGTACGGTTTGAAATATGTGCCTCGGACAGCGATTAAGTCTCAAGCACTTGTTGATTTCATCAATGATTGGACGGAAATGCAAGCACCTGAAGAAAAGCCGGATCATACGTATTGGACCATCCATTTTGACGGATCCAGGCAGTTGGAAGGCTCGGGGGCTGGAGTCGTATTAACTTCCCCATGAGGTGATAAGTTTTGTTATGTTCTCCGTTTAATGTTCCCTTGTACTAACAATGCAGCTGAGTATGAAGCCTTGCTCCATGGTCTTCGGATGGCTAAGGAGATGAGTCTAAGTCGAGTTAAGTGCTTCGGTGATTCGGACCTTGTGGCTCAGCAAGTGTCTGGCACTTGGGACTCCAAGGACCCACTCATGGCAGCATATCGTCGTGAGGTGGATATTGTTGCAGGTTATTTCAGAGGCTATCAGGTGGACCACGTAGACCGGCGGAAAAATGAAGCGGCGGACGCTTTAAGCCGGCTGGGCTCTCAGCGCAAACCGGTCCCACCCAATGTTTTTCTGGATGTGCTGCACAACCCATCGGTGAAGATCCCTGGTGAAGAGGATTTGGCCATTCCTGATCCGGAGGCTCAATTGGTGGCAGTTCTTCATGTTATTCCGGATTGGACGCTTCCTTATCTGGCGTACAAGAACCGGGGCGAGTTGCCAGAAGATGAGATTCTGGCCCGGCAGATAATTCGGTGATCCAAGTCCATGGCTGTCATCAACGGTGAGTTGCATCATTGCAGTGTATCAGGAGCTTTTCAACGTTGCGTGTCTCCTGAAGAAGGCCGTGAAATTTTGCGGGAGATCCACGAAGGAGATTATGGTCACCACGCCAGTTCAAAGTCTCTGGTGGCTAAAGTGTTTCGCCATGGTTTCTATTGGTTAACTGCTCATGCTGATGCGAAGGATCTGGTCAGACGATGTGATGGTTGCCAAAAGTTTTCAAGACGCGCTCATGTACCGGCTCAAGAATTGAGGATGATTCCAATTACTTGGCCATTTGCGACTTGGGGGCTGGATATGGTTGGGCCTTTCAAAAGGTCCAAAGATAAGAAGACCCACCTCCTGGTGGCGGTGGACAAGTTTACAAAGTGGGTGGAGGCAGAACCTGTTAGCAAGTATGATGCGGCCACGGCGGTTCAGTTCATCAAAAAGGTGATTTTCCGGTTTGGCTTTCCGCACAGTATTATCACAGATAATGGTACCAATTTATCCAAAGGTGTTATGAAGGAGTTCTGCGAACGGGAGCACATCCGGCTCGACGTTTCATCAGTGGCACATCCACAGTCCAATGGTCAAGCAGAAAGAGCTAATCAAGAGATCTTGAGAGGCATCAAGCCCCGGCTCATGGTTCCTTTGCAGAGAACATCGGGTTGTTGGGTAGAAGAATTACCATCTGTGTTATGGAGCATCAATACAACACCCAACAGATCAATAGGATACACACCGTTCTTCATGGTTTATGGAGCGGAGGCGGTTCTCCCCAGCGATATCCGTCATGACTCACCGCGTGTCACGGCTTATGTTGAAGCGGACAACGAGACAGCACGGCAAGATGCTTTGGACCGGTTGGATGAAGAGCGTGACATCGCAGCCGCCCGGTCGGCGATTTACCAGCAGGATCTTCGTCGTTATCACAGTCACCGAGTCAGAACCAGAGCCTTCTAGGAAGGAGATTTGGTGCTTCGGCTCATCCAAGATCTGACCAATATGCATAAGCTATCCCCACCTTGGGAGGGGCCTTTCGTGGTCAGCAAGAATCTGCACAACGGGTCGTACTATCTGATCGATATTCGAGAGCATAAGGACTCACGTGCATCAGGGGAAGAGACTAACAGGCCATGGAATATAGCTCATCTTCGGCCTTACTATACCTGAGCCATTGGCTATACTTATGTACATACAATGTATATATTATGATTAAGTATAATAAACCGGAACCTCAGCTAAAGCGGGGTATCTGTTCTTTTACATCATGTGAGGTTACACGGAGTTGCTCTAAAACGGCCTCCGGTTTACCCCTTGAGTTCGCTTTGCTAAAAGTATCGTGTTATATCACTTGGAGGATTGGTCGTGTCCGAACCAATACCATGCCTCTTGATAGGCGAAAGCCACTAGATCACTTGGGGACTTGGTCATGTCTGAACCAGTCATGCGTCTTGATCGGCCTAAGGCCACAGAATCACTTGGGGGCTTGGTCGAACCCGAACCATGACCACGCCATTTGGTTGGCATAAATGCCACAAGAATCACTTGGGGACCTGGCTAACTAGAACCATAGTTACACCTAACGGGAGCTTGGTCGTGTTTAGCCATGGTTACGCCATTTGATCAGCTTAAATAAATCTTTTTTGGCAAACGTTTTTGTCGTTGCTTTTGCTTCATACTTTTCTTTAAAGGGTTTTTTTGCTTTTTATTGTGTTCTTTAAACCGACAAAGTTTTTTAACCAATCAATTGACGGAACACAGTTCACGTCAATCCGGAGACTATTAGTCCGGTTTGATCCTTGTTGTTAACATCCTCTTATGGAGTAACACGGTGTTTATCATAACCCGGCATGGTTTACATGGTAAACCAGCGTCATATATATACACAGGAGCTGTTATCTCCTCCAACAGTATGGGTTTGCAAAACTCCGCTTCAAGATTGGCCAAGCCAACTTCACGCTCAATGACGGTAGGTATTATGTATCTCGAAATTTGGTCATACTTAAAATTTTGTTCTGATTTCATATATGCAGACATCATATTCCGCCTGACGGTACAACCGCGGTGGCACTTGACGAATTTTTCATTTCAGAAAGTATTTTGGAAAGTTCATTGCCATAGGAAGAACAAATTATGCACGAAGGCATATCAACATCAAAGGTATCGGCTAGCCTATTACAAGGCAACATGGTGCCCATAATAATATAATTGTTTTTCGCGAAGAAGAGGCAGTTTTAAACCGGCGTCCGGTTCAAGCTTGGTCACCAGCCTGGCCTGATGGTTGTAGGTCGTCCTGCGCCGCTTCAGCCTCCGTATCCCTACCCAGTGGCTGGAAATCCACAGTTGTCCAGTCGATTCCCATTAATGCTTGAAAAATAGCTTCATCGTGGATCAGCAAGGACGGGTCAATATCGGGAGCGTAAGTATGCTTACGGATTGGAGGAATCAGATTTTATGATTCATGGATTGGCGCAGCTATTCGCTTGTTCTGACTGTCATATTGCGCTTGATAACGAGACAAGTCTGCTTCCTCAGCCAACTGACAAGCTAGTGGACGCACCTCCCGGTTTATCGCTCGCAGATCCGCTTCAACGAATTCTAATCCGTCTTCCTTCAAGATGGGATAGCCCTGAGCCGCTTCAACAGGATCAAAATCCGGCACCCAGGCTTTTGCCCGGATTAAAGCATTGATTTCGCCGGTTCGAGCAGCAGATTTCTTTAGCTCTTCAATCCGGGCAGGAAGCACTGACAGTTTCATCAGAGTATCTTGAATCAAAGTAGGCGCCGGTTTGTTATGAGAGGCGGTACAGATGATCCGCTGGGCACCAGTATACAATTGTTCAACCAATGTATAGGCGGCTTTTAGCTTCTTTCGTACATCTGACCCCAAGTGACCAATGCGTGTCTCTGAAATACCATAAAGGGTTAATAAACCGGCGACTTTGTCAGAAGGTAGAGCCAATTCAGTAGGAAAACTGGCTTAACAAAGATAGCAGCAGTCATGGCATGCACGTGCCGCTTTATGCTGGTCAGTTCATCTGCCACTGGTTTTAGTGCAGCCTCAGCATCCTCTGCTCGTTTGATCAAAGCGGATTTCTCAGTGGCCCAGTCCGCCCGTTTCTTTTTGAAGTTTTCCTTAAGTTGTTCCATGGCGCTTAAAGCACTGGCCAATTCCTCTTTTGCTTTGGAGGTTTCAGCTTGTTGGGTTTTCAGGGCTTCTTGAAGATCGATGACTTGGTTCTCTTTCGTCTTTAGCTCCGCCTGCATGCATACAAATATATGCTTCAGCAAATTGGTAGAAGGATTCAAGTGCCAACCACATAACAAGTTATGTTCTTAACACTTGGGGGCTAATGCATATTCGATCTTCATCTTTCAATGGTTTACAAAGTCCCAAGTTCAATAGAAGTATTCAACTTGGCACTTGGGGGCTAATGCATATTCGATCTTCATCTTTCAATTGTTTACAAAGTCCCAAGCTCAATACAAGTATTCAACTTGGCACTTGGGGGCTAATGGCTATTTGATCATATGTATTCTGATGCGGCAGTTTCATTTACTTAAAGTACCGGTTTAACTACGCTAAGTTGAACCGGCCCTTGGGGACTACATCAACAAATTTCAAATCATCAAGATTCATAGTATTAAGTCCCAGTTTGAAAGAATATTTCAAATCGGCCCTTAGGGGCTAGGAGAGTCAACAAGAATGAAAGCATACAAGCAAGAAGGAGCATATGGAAGTTACCTCATATTTATCCTTCATCATATTAACCAGACCGACTTCATAGTCACGGCTGGTATACAGCCGGTTCAGATAGCCAGAATGGATATCTCGGGCATTCAGAGCAGCGTAAGCCGTCAGATCAGCATTCCACTTGCCTTTGCCAAAAGCAGCTAATTCCTCCTTGGCAGAATGTTTGGATAAAGCGACAGGGTTGCTTGGCTCAGTATGGCCAGTGCCAGTAATGACAACTTCATCATCATTCGTACCGCCGGTTTGCACTGGAGCTGTTGGCTTGTCAGTAGATTTTGCGAGACCGGTGGAGCTTTCAACCCGGAGGGAACCTGTGGGCTGATGGATAGGACCTGAGGTATCAGTAGGTCTTTCCTCAGCAGTAAGATCATCATCTGGCTGCGGTGGATCATTGGGAATATCCTCAGGAATAGCCGCTTCAAGATTGGGTGTTGTGCCTGGTTCAAGAATGACATCTTCTTCGGCCGCTTTATCCAGGCGGGCCTTCTTGCTCGGCCTAGGTTTGGCCCTGAGAAAAATAACAAAATTAAATACAGCATATGTTCTAAGGCAATATACTGCAAACATCACAATAAATATAGCTTACCCAAGCACCGTTTTGAGCAGTGGGAGCTGAGTAGCCGACGACTCGCCAGAAGATGAGTGGGAAATAGCCTGATAATCGGAGTCAGACGGATTAAGAGGTTGACGAAAGCAGCCCGCTTTAGGACAAGTACTGACAAGTGAATTAGAGACCTCGGAATGACGTTTCTGAACCGGACTGTTCGGTAAACCGGCAGAGGTAACTACCTGGCCGCTGTGCCGGGTGGTGCGGCGAGCTTTGTGTTGTTGAGTCTTCATAAGAAGTTTAGGATCCAAATAAGCAAGAGGATGAGAAAATTTAACTTTCTGGTTTGCCTGACGGATTTTTTGTGAAGGCAAAGTTTCTGAATCGGAAGAGAGAATAATTACCTCTGCAACATCCGCATGGCTGGCTTCGGCATCATCCTGACAAATATCATCATCAATAAGATGCATGAAAAATAAACCAAGTGAG
The DNA here is from genome assembly GCF_003073215.2 of Triticum urartu. Lineage (NCBI taxonomy): Eukaryota > Viridiplantae > Streptophyta > Magnoliopsida > Poales > Poaceae > Triticum > Triticum urartu. The sequence goes on along the minus strand of NC_053026.1, from coordinate 642,690,975 downwards.
TCAAGCTCTACCTCAAAGTCCGGATTATCCACCTCGTCATCAGGGGACGGATTAGAAGATGCAGTGGTTCTTTTCCGGTGGGTAGTCTTCTTCACAGCTTTAGTTTTTTGCCAGGTTTCCCTTTCCGGTTTATCTGTTTTCTCTGGTTTCTCCTGTGACAGCTTTTTGCTCCAAAACAGGTCATCACCCTGATTATGCAGATACTGATATTAGAATCAATGGCCAGACATATCGATAACAGATTCAGCAAAGAGAAAAATCAAAGTCTTACAACTGGTGGTTTGTTGGTGGCGCAGAAGGGAAGCAGGCCGGTTCTAGCGCAGATGTGCTCCGGTTCATTCAGTATCTTACGCACAGCCTCCGTGATTTCTTCACCGGACAGCTGGAGTCTTGAATGTCGCAGTGGGTCATCCACACTATCAGTATATTCGCACATCAAACCGGAGCGCTGACTAAGGGGCAGTATGCTCCATGATATCCAACAGCGAGCAAGGTCAACCCCTGTTAAACCATTGGCCATAAAGGCTCTGAGCTTTGACAGCTGGGGAGCATATTTGCTTCTCTCCTGGGCAGTCAATCGTTGAGGAAAAGGATGGGTATTGCTGAGCCGCTCCAGACAAAAACCAGGCAAGGGATTCTCACCAGCAGGGGAGGTATCTTTGCAGTAGAACCATGTCTGATTCCACTCCTTGGGGTGACTGTGCAGCTTGGCGTGAGGGTATGTGACCTCTTTACTTTTTTGAATCGCCATGCCACCCAACTCCGTATTAGAGCCATCAGTAAACTCAGTACGGCGGTTTAGATGGAAAAGATCTCTGAATAATTCCACCGTGGGCTCCTCTTGAAAGAACACCTCACAGAGCACTTGGAAGTGGCACATATTTGTAACAGAGTTGGGGCCAGTGTCTTGCGGATGGAGTTGGAAATCAGCTAGAACATCCCGGTAAAATTTAGAACCGGGCGGTTTAAAACCCCGGGCTAAGTGGTCTACGAAGACAACAACCTCTCCTTCTCGAGGTGTGGGGGGGCATTCTTTCCCAGGAGCCCTCCAATGGATGGTGTCTTTGCTGCCCAAGGCGCCAATCAGGACTAAATCCTCCAGTTGATCCTCTGTGACGCGAGAAGGGACCCAGTTGCACTCATACACTTGCTTGGCCATGATGAAATCTACAAGGTTAAACCGGAAGCAGATCTATCTAAACCGAAGTTTTATGAAGCAACAACATATGGCGGTTCAACAAGGGGACTAATGGCATATACCGGTTTGGAAAATTTTCTATCAGGTTAAACCGCCTGATCTAAACATTGAAGCAATTGAGATTGCGGATGGTTAAGTCTGCAGAAACAGGTTTCACAAGGTCTTGTTACTGCGTTGGATCTGAAGCAAGTTCAGAAAATAAGAAAAATAGTCGAAGATCAAAGCAGAACAATATTGAATCAAAGGGCAGAAGTATATGTGAGATCTACGGTTTTGGGCAGGAAACTAACGGCGGGTACTAAAAGTTACCGCTACACAAAGCAAGGGTTCGCATGTGCATCCAGGAGATAGTACATGAGTATGAACAAGTGATGAACACCGCAAGAACACGAAGCCCTAGATCAGATCTATGTTGAGAAGAATAGAAGACCTACCAGAGCTAAGGAAAACGCGGAAGGTCGCCGCGGCTTTCTGGCGCGTTCAAGTTGATGCAGCGGCCAAGGGTGATGCAGAAGACGACGGCGGCGGCGGAGCTCTAAGACTGGCGACGCGAGGAAGACGAAGAGGAAGGGCACGAAGGGAAGGAAAGAAATGACCCTTCAGGCCTATTTATAAGGCAAAGGACATGTGTCAGGCGCGGGAATCAAGGGACCGCAGATTTTGGAAGTAGGGCGGTCACCTCGGTCATTGCGAATATATTAAACAAGAAGATAGCATGGATGTTTTCTTTATGACAGATGATGTCACGCCGGTTTACAGCAAACAGAGAAGATGACGTCACGGCGGTTCAAAAACTACAAGAAGATGTTGAAGACGAAGATTTTTGCTAAGGATTGACATGAACCTGTTCAAATCAATCTGGGGCCTAATGTTGGGGATATTACTACTGGGCATAAACCGGCCTACCTGGGCTGGATTAACTCCATCAGTAGTTCAAAGGTGTTAAAGCCTAAAGAGGCAGATAAAGGCCCAGGGCCCGTAGTCGGTTTACAACCTATAGCCGTACATCAGCTTTGTGCATATACTTGTAATATAAGTTAGGAACAAGGAGAGACGAACCCGGATACGAGTATGAACCGATGTTGGGACTCTCTGAACTGGCAGGCGTCACCCATGTATATAAGGGGACGACCCAGCGGCGGTTTAGGGACAACAGACAACAATTCGAGACATAGGCGAAGCTTATTTGCTCCCTAGTCATCGAAACACCCATCAATTCCATCACAACTAGAGGTAGGCTTTTACCTTCATTGAAGGGGCCGAACTAGTATAAACTCTCTTGCGTTCTTGTGTCCGCTTTAACCCCTTCAAGCTAACCCGTAGCGATGGCTCCACAACTAAGTCCTTTCAATAGGACATCTGCCGTGACAAAACCACGACAACTTGCGAACCGTGCCTCATGGGCAAGATGACTAAAACTCCGTTCTCCAGAACTATGGAGAGAGCAACAAATTTGTTGGAAATAATACATACAAATGTATGTGGTCCAATGTATATTGAAGCTCGTGGCGGATATCGTTATTTTCTCACCTTCACAGATGATTTGAGCAGATATGGGTATATCTACTTAATGAAACATAAGTTTGAAACATTTGAAAAGTTCAAAGAATTTCAGAGTGAAGTTGAAAATCATCGTAACAAGAAAATAAAGTTTCTACGATCAGATCGTGGAGGAGAATATTTGAGTTACGAGTTTGGTCTACATTTGAAACAATGCAGAATAGTTTCGCAACTCACGCCACCTGGAACACCATAGTGTAATGGTGTGTCTGAACATCGTAATCGTACTTTACTAGATATGGTGCGATCTATGATGTCTCTTACTGATTTACCACTATCGTTTTGGGGTTATGCTTTAGAGACGAGTGCATTCACGTTAAATAGGGCACCATCGAAATCCGTTGAGACGACGCCTTATGAACTATGGTTTGGCAAGAAACCAAAGTTGTCGTTTCTTAAAGTTTGGGGCTGCGATGCTTATATGAAAAAGCTTCAACCTGATAAGCTCGAACCCAAATCGGAGAAATGTGTCTTCATAGGATACCGAAAGGAGACTGTTGGGTACACCTTCTATCACAGATCCGAAGGCAAGACATTCATTGCTAAGAATGGATCCTTTCTAGAGAAGGAGTTTCTCTCGAAAGAAGTGAGTGGGAGGAAAGTAGAACTTGATGAGGTAACTGTGCCTGCTCCCTTATTGGAAAGTAGTTCATCACAGAAACCGATTCTTGTGACACCTACACCAATTAGTGAGGTAGTTAATTATGATGATCATGAAACTTCAGATCAAGTTATTACTAAACCTCATAGATCAACCAGAGTAAGATCCGCACCAGAGTGGTACGGTAATCCTGTTCTGGAAGTCATGTTACTAGACCATGATGAACCTACAAATTATGAAGAAGCGATGGTGAGCTCAGATTCCGCAAAATGGCTTGAAGACATGAAATCCGAGATGGGATCCATGTATGAGAACAAAGTGTGGACTTTGGTTGACTTGCCGATGATCGGCAACCCATTGAGAATAAATGGATCTTCAAGAAGAAGACTGACGCTGACGGTAATGTTACTGTCTATAAAGCTTGACTTTTTGTGAAAGGTTTTCGACAAGTTCAAGGGATTGACTACGATGAGACCTTCTCACGTGTAGCGATGCTTAAGTCTGTCCGAATCATGTTAGCAATTGCCGCATTTTATGATTATGAAATTTGGCAAATGGATGTAAAAACTGCATTCCTGAATGGATTTCTGGAAGAAGAGTTGTATATGATGCAACCAGAAGGTTTTGTCGATCCAAAGGGAGCTAACAAAGTATGCAACCTCCAGCGATCCATTTATGGACTGCTGCAAGCCTCTCGGAGTTGGAATAAATGCTTTGATAGTGTGATCAAAGCATTTGGTTTTATACAGACTTTTGGAGAAGCCTGTATTTACAAGAAAGTGAGTGGGAGCTCTGTAGCATTTCTGATATTATATGTGGATGACATATTGTTGATTGGGAATGATATAGAATTTCTGGATAGCATAAAGGGATACTTGAATAAGAGTTTTTCAATGAAAGACCTCGGTGAAGCTGCTTATATATTGGGCATCAAGATCTATAGAGATAGATCAAGACGCTTAATTGGACTTTCACAAAGCACATACCTTGACAACGTTTTGAAGAAGTTCAAAATGGATCAAGCAAAGAAAGGGTTCTTGCCTATGTTACAAGGTGTGAAGTTGAGTAAGACTCAATGCCCGACCACTGTAGAAGATAGAGAGAAGATGAAAGATGTTCCCTATGCTTCAGCCATAGGCTCTATCATGTATGCAATGCTGTGTACCAGACCTGATGTGTGCCTTGCTATAGGTCTAGCAGGGAGGTACCAAAGTAATCCAGGAGTGGATCACTGGACAGCGGTCAAGAACATCCTGAAATACCTGAAAAGGACTAAGGATATGTTTCTCGTTTATGGAGGTGACAAAGAGCTAGTCGTAAATGGTTACATCGATGCAAGCTTTGACACTGATCCGGACAATTCTAAATCGCAAACCGGATATGTGTTTACATTGAACGGTGGAGCTGTCAGTTGGTGCAGTTCTAAATGAAGCGTCGTGGCGGGATCTACATGAGAAGCGGAGTACATAGCTGATTCGGAAGCAGCGAATGAAGGAGTCTGGATGAAGGAGTTCATATCCGATCTAGGTGTCATACCTAGTGCATCAGGTCCAATGAAAATCTTTTGTGACAATACTGGTGCAATTTCCTTGGCGAAGGAATCCAGATTTCACAAGAGAACCAAGCACATCAAGAGACGCTTCAATTTCATCCGGGATATAGTCCAGGTGAGAGACATAGAAATTTGCAAGATACATACAGATCTGAATGTTGCAGACCCGTTGACTAAGCCTCTTCCACGAGCAAAACATGATCAACACCAAGGCTCCATGGGTGTTAGAATCATTACTTTGTAATCTAGATTATTGACTCTAGTGCAAGTGGGAGACTGAAGGAAATATGCCCTAGAGGCAATAATAAAGTTATTATTTATTTCCTTATATCATGATAAATGTTTATTATTCATGCTAGAATTGTATTAACCGGAAACATAATACTTGTGTGAATACATAGACAAACAAAGTGTCACTAGTATGCCTCTACTTGACTAGCTCATTGAATCAATGATGGTTATGTTTCCTAACCATAGACATGAGTTGTCATTGATTAACGGGATCACATCATTAGAGAATGATGTGATTGACTTGACCCATCCGTTAGCTTAGCACGATGATCGTTTAGTTTGTTGCTATTGCTTTCTTCATGACTTATACATGTTCCTATGACTATGAGATTATGCAACTCCTGTTTATCAGAGGAACACTTTGTGTGCCACCAAACATCACAACGTAACTGGGTGATTATAAAGGTGCTCTACAGGTGTCTCCGAAGGTACTTGTTGGGTTGGCGTATTTCGAGATTAGGATTTGTCACTCCGATTGTAGGAGAGGTATCTCTGGGCCCACTCGGTAATGTGATAACCCACAAGTATAGGGGATCGCAACATCTTTCGAGGGTAGAGTATTCAACCCAAATTTATTGATTCGACACAAGGGGAGCCAAAGAATATTCTCAAGTATTAGCAGCTGAGTTGTCAATTCAACCACACCTGGAAACTTAGTATCTGCGGCAAAGTGTTTAGTAGCAAAGTAATATGATAGTGGTGGCAGCGGCAACAAAAGTAAAGACAGCAAAAGTAATGTTTTTGGTATTTTGTAGTGATTGTAACAGTAGCAGCGGGAAAGTAAGTAAGCGAAAACCAGTATATGGAAAACTCGTAGGCACCGAATCAGTGATGGATAATTATGCCGGACGAGGTTCATCATGTAACAGTCATAACATAGGGTGACACAGAACTAGCTCCAATTCATCAATGTAATGTAGGCATGTATTCCGTATATAGTCATACGTGCTTATGGAAAAGAACTTGCATGACATCTTTTGTCCTACCCTCCCGTGGCAGCGGGGTCCTATTGGAAACTAAGGGATATCAAGGCCTCCTTTTAATAGAGAACCGGAACAAAGCATTAGCACATAGTGAATACATGAACTCCTCAAACTATGGTCATCACCGGGAGTGGTCCCGATTATTGTCACTTTGGGGTTGCCGGATCATAACACATAGTAGGTGACTATAGACTTGCAAGATAGGATCAAGAACTCACATATATTCATGAAAACATAATAGGTTCAGATCTGAAATCATGGCACTCGGGCCCTAGTGACAAGCATTAAGCATAGCAAAGTCATAGCAACATCAATCTCAGAACATAATGGATACTAGGGATCAAACCCTAACAAAACTAACTCGATTACATGATAAATCTCATCCAACCCATCACCGTCCAGCAAGCCTATGATGGAATTACTCACGCACGGCGGTGAGCATCATGAAATTGGTGATGGAGGATGGTTGATGATGACGACGACGACGAATCCCCCTCTCCGGAGCCCCGAACGGACTCCAGATCATCCCTCCCGAGAGGTTTTAGGGCTTGGCGGCGGCTCCGTATCGTAAAACGTGATGATTTCTTCTCTCTGATTTTTTTCTCATCGAAACTCAATATATGGAGGTGGAGTTGGAGTCGGAGACGCAACAGGGGGCCCATGAGGTAGGGGCCGCGCCCTAGGGGGGGGCGCCCCCACCCTCGTGAGAAGGGTGTGGGCCCCCTGGTCTTCATCTTTGGCGAGGATTTTTTATTGTTTTTTCTAAGATGTTCCGTGGAGTTTCAGGTCATTCCGAGAATATTTGTTTTCTGCACATAAAACAACACCATGGTAATTCTACTGAAAATAGTGTCAGTCCGGGTTAGTTCCATTCAAATCATACAAGTTAGAGTCCAAAACAAGGGCAAAAGTGTTTGGAAAAGTAGATACGACGGAGACGTATCAACTCCCCCAAGTTTAAACCCTTGCTTGTCCTCAAGCAATTCAGTTGACAAACTGAAAGAAAGAAAGAAAAAATTTTACAAACTCTGTTTGCTCTTGTTGTTGTAACTATGTCAAGCCAGCATTCAAGTTTTCAGCATAGATCATAACTAACCACATTTGCAATAATTCTCAGGTCTCACAATTACTCATATCAATAGCATAATCAACTAGCAAGTCATAATAATAAATCTCGGATGACAACACTTTCTCAAAACAATCATAATATGATATAACAAGATGGTATCTCGCTAGCCCTTTCCGAGACCGCAAAACATAAATGTAGCGCACCTTTAAAGATCAAGGACTGACTAGACATTGTAATTCATGGTAAAAGAGATCCAATCATAGTCATACCCAATATAAATTAACAGTGATGAATGCAAATGACGGCTGTGCTCTCCAGCTAGTGCTTTTTAATAAGAGGGTGATGACTCAACATAAAAGTAAATGGATAGGCCCTTCGCAGAGGAAAGCAGGGATTTGTAGAGGTGCCAAAGCTCAGTTTTGAAATAGAGATAAATTGTATTTTGAGCGGTATACTTTCATTGTCAACGTAAAAACTAAGAGATGTCGATATCTTCCATGCTAAACACATTATAAGCGGTTCCCAAATAGAATGGTAAAGTTTATACTCCCCCTCCACCAACAAGCATCAATCCATGGCTTGCTCGAAACAATGAGTGCCTCCAACATACATCAGGTCCCAGGGGGAGTTTTGTTTGCAATTAATTTTGATTTAGTTTGCATAAAGCATGGGACTGGGCATCCCGGTGACCAGCCATTTTCTCGTGAGTGAGGAGCGGAGTCCACTCCTCTTGACAATAACCCGCCTAACACGGAAGATAAGGACAGCCTTTGTTGATACATGAGCTATTCGAGCATACAAAACAGAATGTTTATTTGAAGGTTTAGAGTTTGGCACATACAAATTTACTTGGAACGGCAGGTAGATACCGCATATAGGAAGGTATGGTGTACTCATCTGAAATAACTTTGGGGTTTAAGGGATTGGATGCACAAGCAGTATTCCCGCTTAGTACAAGTGAAGGCTAGCAAAAGACTGGGAAGCAACCAACTAGAGAGCGGGAACAGCCATGTACATGCATTAAAATTAATAAACATTGGATGCAAGCATGAGTAGGATATAATCCACCATGAACATAAATATCGTGAAGGCTATGTTGATTTTGTTTCAACTACATGCGTGAACATGTGCCAAGTCAAGTCACTTAAATCATTCAAAAGAGGATACCACCCCATCATACCACATCATAATCATCTCAATAGCATGTTGGCATACAAGGTAAATCATTATAACTCATAGCTAATCAAGCATGTCACAAGCAACTATAATCTCTAATTGTCATTGCAAACATATTTATTCATTATAAGCTGAATCAAGAACGACGGGCTCATCATATTTACAAAAACAAAAGAGGTCAAGTTCATACCAGCTTTTCTCATCTCAGTCAGTCCATCATATATCATCATAATTGCCTTTCACTTGCATGACCGAACGGTGTGAATAATAATAAGAGTGTACGCGCATTGGACTAAGCTGGAATCTGCGAGCATACAATAAACAGGTGAAGACAAGGCAATATGGGCTCTTGGTTAAATCAACAATGATGCATATAAGAGCCACTTCAACAATTTAATTATGGCCTTCTCCTACTGACCCCCAAAGAAAAGAAAAGAAATAAAACTATTTACACGGGAAAGCTCCCAACAAGCAAAAGAAGAACGGGAAATATTTTTGGGTTTTCTTTTTAATTATTACTACTATAGCAGAAAAATAAACTACTACTATTTTTTTGGTTTTTCTTAAGGTTTAACAAACACACAAGAAGAAAGCAGGAAAAAGAAAATAAACTAGCATGGATATTACAGTGAAAAAGTATGAGCACCGACATCTAGCAATGAGTGTGTGTGAACATAAATGTAATGTCGGTGAGAAATACGTACTCCCCCAAGCTTAGCCTTTTGGCCTAAGTTGGTCTATGGCCACGACTGGCCTGGCGGATATCCATAATAATACTTGTTGGGGTCGTACTGTGATGAGCAGGAATAGTTGGGATCATACTGTGATGAAGAAGAAGACTCTGACTGCCACTGGCTGACAGTCATCTCTGGATCCCAAGAATAAACAGATTGTCGTGGAGGCTCATCTTGTGGCTCATGTTCCGGGGCTGGTACAGGGTTCCGGTAGGCGTGAATAGCCATCAACGAAACAAGGTACGTGCCTGCAGTCAAATCAAACAAAGAAGGAGCATGCAAGGTAATAGTATCAGGATGATGTTTATTAAAGAACAATTGATATTTAAGCTCCCCTGCCCTATTTTTAACAATAAAATCATGTGCCACCATACTTTTATGATCTAGATAAACACGGGGCAGCACCTTTTCTTCCTTCTCAGCATGCCTAATAGGTATGTTAAAATGTGCGGCTAGGCGTGTGGCATAGATGCCCCCAAAGATGTGGCCCTTAGTACAGTTCATATTTAACCATCTAGCAATAATACCGCCCAAACTAAAAGTGTTATCACTGTATAAACCTTGGAGCAGAATAATTAAATCAGGGATACTAAGGTTTCCAGAATTTCCGCGTCCAATTAAACAACGACTAGCAAATAATGCAAAGTAACGCAAAACAGGGAAATGTATGCTAGTGATTCGTGCGTCGGAAACCTTCCTGGTTTCTCCTACAGTGTTATTATCAATAAACCCAGCCACATCATCATGATGTGGTTCTTCTGTCTTGCCCTCAAAAGGGACTAAACAAATCCGACAAAAATCATAAAGTGACATCTCCTTATGCTCATCATATAAATGAAACTCCACCGTAGGTGGTGAGTTCCTAGAATGAAAATGAAAGTTTTGCACAAAGATATTTGTGAGTAAGAGATACTGATCGCATTGGTCGTGGAGGAAAGCGGTGAGGCCTGCATTATGAGCCAATTCATGAAAATCTTCATAGATACCGGCTGCTCTCAAGAAATCATCAGAAGGCCATTCACACGTCCGAATCTCCGCGATGCGCGGCAAATTATACTTAGTCTTCGGTGCCTTTTCCTTCGAGCTTTGGCTCGATGAGCCCCTCAATAATCTCCTCATCATTTTCTGAAAAATTCTGAAATTTTTAGTAACATTATGGGAGCCAAATTTATTAACAAGTATAGGGGATCGCAACAGCTTTCGAGGGTAGAGTATTCAACCCAAATTTATTGATTCGACACAATGGGAGCCAAAGAATATTCTCAAGTATTAGCAGCTGAGTTGTCAATTCAACCACACCTGGAAACTTAATATCTGCAGCAAAGTGTTTAGTAGCAAAGTAATATGATAGTGGTGGTAGCGGCAACAAAAGTAAAGACAACAAAAGTAATGTTTTTGGTATTTTGTAGTGATTGTAACAGTAGCAGCAGGAAAGTAAATAAGCGAAAACCAGTATATGGAAAACTCGTAGGCACCGGATCAGTGATGGATAATTATGCCGGATGCGGTTCATCATGTAACAGTCATAACATAGGGTGACACAGAACTAGCTCCAATTCATCAATGTAATGTAGGCATGTATTCCATATATAGTCATACGTGCTTATGGAAAAGAACTTGCATGACATCTTTTGTCCTACCCTCCCGTGGCAGCGGGGTCCTATTGGTAACTAAGGGATATTAAGGCCTCCTTTTAATAGAGAACCGGAACAAAGCATTAGCACATAGTGAATACATGAACTCCTCAAACTATGGTCATCACCGGGAGTGGTCCCGATTATTGTCACTTCAGGGTTGCCGGATCATAACACATAGTAGGTGACTATAGACTTGCAAGATAGGATCAAGAACTCACATATATTCATGAAAACATAATAGGTTCAGATCTGAAATCATGGCACTCGGGCCCTAGTGACAAGCATTAAGCATAGAAAAGTCATAGCAACATCAATCTCAGAACATAATGGATACTAGGGATCAAACCCTAACAAAACTAACTCGATTACATGATAAATCTCATCCAACCCATCACCGTCCAGCAAGCTACGATGGAATTACTCACGCACGGCGGTGAGCATCATGAAATTGGTGATGGAGGATGGTTGATGATGATGACGACGACGAATCCCCCTCTCCAGAGCCCCGAACGGACTGCAGATCAGCCCTCCCGAGAGGTTTTAGGGCTTGGCGGCGGCTCCGTATCGTAAAACGCGATGATTTCTTCTCTCTAATTTTTTTCTCATCGAAACTCAATATATGGAGGTAGAGTTGGATTCGGAGACGCAACAGGAGGCCCACGAGGTTGGGGGGCGCGCCCTAGGGGGGGCACCCTCGTGAGAAGGGTGTGGGCCCCCTGGTCTTCATCTTTGGCAAGGATTTTTTATTGTTTTTTCTAAGATGTTCCGTGGAGTTTCAGGTCATTCCAAGAATATTTGTTTTTTGCACATAAAACAACACCATGGTAATTCTGCTGAAAAAAGCGTCAGTCCGGGTTAGTTCCATTCAAATCATACAAGTTAGAGTCCAAAACAAGGGCAAAAGTGTTTGGAAAAGTAGATACGATGGAGACGTATCATAATGCACATCACTATAAGCCTTGCAAGCATTGCAACTAATGAGTTAGTTGCGGGATGATGTATTACAGAACGAGTAAAGAGACTTGCTAGCAACGAGATTGAACTAGGTATTGAGATATTGACGACCGAATCGAGGGCAAGTAACATACCAATGACAAAGGGAACAATGTATGCTGTTATGCGGTCTGACCGATAAAGATCTTCGTAGAATATGTAGGAGCCAATATGGGCATCCAGGTCCCGCTATTGGTTATTGACCAGAGAGGTGTGTCGGTCATGTCTACATAGTTCTCTAACCCGTAGGGTCCGCACGCTTAACGTTCATATGACAGAGAACCCGGGCCGACATGGCTAGTCGTGAACCCAAAGCGGCATAGACCTATGGGGACAGGCATAGATGAATCACATCGAGCATGTCGGTCAACAGCGTGTGAAACCGGGCTGTAGCACTGGGCTAACAGGACTCCGGGGAACCCGGGCTGTAGCAGGCTAGGCAGGACTCCGGATGTCACCGCGTGACATTTCCCCGAAGGGACAGACATAGGAACGAAGTGAAACACATGCCGGCCAGTCAAGTGTCTTGAGCAGTAGTGCCGGGCTAGCAGGACTCCGGTGAACCGGGCTGTAGCGGACTACTATGGCTCAAGGAGCACTAGACTACACTTCCCCATAAGAGAGGCTGCCAAGGATAAACAACTAGATTGTCAGATCCCACACATACCAAGCATTTCAATCATACACACAATATGCTCGATATGTGTAAATACAACATGGCATCACAACAAAACTCTACAACTCAAGTACTTTATTTAAAGGCTCCGGAGAGCCATACATAACATGTTCATACAGGTAGGGGTCACAAGACCCGACACTCAAGTCATACAAGCATACAAGAACATGCGAAAGCAAATAAGTCTGAGTACAAACACTAGAAAGAAAGAAGGCTTGTCGAAGCCTGTCTATCTACATAGGCCCCTCCATGGCCAGAATCACCACCTGGGTGGCAAGTTACTCATCGACGTCGAGGTCTACATAAAACCCATCGGAGGGGGCGGTATTGTCGTCTGAAAACAGTAATTAAAGCAACATGAGTACAAAGGTACTCAGCAAGTCTTACAACAGATCCTACTATACATGCTCATTCTCAAGAAGGTGGTGGAGTTATTGCAGCAAGCCAGCTCTAACTCTTGGCTAAGCTATCCTACGAGACACCACTATAAAATAGTTTTCGCACACGAGTCCACTAATCACCAACACAATACTCCACTGGGTATCCTCCCTCGTCATCCTACGAGAGGGCCATCCTCGGTACTCACACTTATCTTGAGTCTTTTAGTAGTAACCATTAACTTGTCTATGAACTGTATAGGCAACCAAGTAGTCCTTTACCGCGGACGCGGCTATTCGAATAGATGATGTTAACCCTGCAGGGGTGTACTTCTTCATACACGCTCTCACCACTTATCGTCGTTACACAACATGTACTCGACAACCTTCAAGCGGAAGCCCAACGAGGGTGTCGGCCACGGCCTACCTAAACACACAAGTCTCTAGTCCAGGTTTATCGCCTATCCAGGTTCCATCCGCAGGGAGTCCGGCCGAGGTTTCCACATACGGCCCCGAATGATGTGTACAGGGTCCCGAGATGCCAAACGGGCGCCCAACATACCCGGCCACAGTGTATCTACCGCAACATAGCCCACCCCTAGGGTCAGCGCTACGCACGGCCGCCAACACATAATCTACAAACACCAGAAACTAGTTGCGACTCCTGGATAGAGTACTAGAGTGGTTAAGAAGCCGAGAGGGTCAATTAAGGATCCCAATGCATGGTAGTAACTGATTCTTAAATCACACATACAGATCTCAGTTCTTAGGGACGGCCTCAATGAAACAACCCACCATGTACTCCTACATGGCCTCTCATCGATACCTTTACCAAATCATGTTCAACACATCCCTCACATTACCGATGTAATCATTTCACTCTAGCCCATCACCCAGATGAACCAGACCTGACACAAGTCTAAGCATAGCAGGCATAGCAAGGTAGGAAACACATACATGGCTCAATCAACTCCTACACATGCTAGTGGGTTTCATCTAGTTACTGTGGCAATGACAGGTCATGCAGAGGATAAAGGTTCAACTACCGCAGCACACAGCAGTTTGAAACATTGTTGTCTTAATGCAGTAAATGAGAGTAGAAGCGAGAACATGGGATTGTATCGATATGATCAATGGTGCTGCTTGCCTGATGGAGTAGTAGTAGGGTACTGCCCTTCAGTTGGATACTCAGAGATATCCTCGGAGGCAAAACCAACCACGAAAGACAGCACATAACACAATCATCACATGGCAATATGCAACAATATGATGCATGCTATGACATGGCAATATGAGGTGTCCTGCCTAATGCAATGTGAAACAAGTTGGTTTGGGTCCATTTGAATCAAAGATTCAAATGGAAGCTTATGTTCTTAAGCATTATAAGTGTATTAGCTTGTTTCACCTAATCAGCAAGGTTAAAATGTTTTGTTATGCATGAAACCATTACAGATGGAAATATTGAATTTTTCTGATCAAATTTCATATATAAATCTTTGCATTTGGAGTTACAGATTAAAAGTTATGAATTTTTGAAGTTTGTAATATTTTCTGGAATTTCCTATATAAGAATAATTCCAGTAATTTAGTTATTGCGTCAGCATTGCGTCAGGGTGACGTCAGCAGGTCAAAGGCGCCAGCCCAGGTCAAACCTGACCGGGGGGCCCCGTCTGTCAGTGGTAAATTAACTAAATAAGTTTGATTAGTGATAATCTAAATTAATTAGTAGGGCGGTCCCACATGTCATAGACTCAGGGGAAGTCAACCTGGGCCCACACTGTGTCAAACAGGGTCAAACTCGCCGGCGTTTAGCCGCCGGCGAGGCCAGACACGGCGGAGTGATGCAGGTTTCGTGCTCCAGTGACCAAAACGACAGCGGAGAGCATCTACGCGTAGCTGGGAGCAAGCCGCATCGAGTGGTGGCAGTGGGTGGAGCTGGGGTGGCCGGAAACATCGCCGGCGACAACCTTGGCGGTCGCCGGAGTTCGGGCGAGGTCGAAACCGAGGCTATGGGGCACAGCGAGGTGCGTGGAGTGGTGCTACGGGCTCCTACGAGTGCGGTGAGTGCGTTGGTCACAAGGGTGTGGACGGTGGGTGGCCGGAGTCACGTCGGCGACGAGCTCGGCGGCGGCGGGTGCTTGGGTGTGCGTGGTGCGGTGCACACGGTGCAAGAGGAAGTTAATGGAGAGGGGGAGGAGGTAGTTGGGCTCACGACGATCACAACGAGGAAGACGGAGAGGTCGGGGATGAGCTGGTGCTGCGGTGAAGGCGAAGGGGATCTCCGGCGGCCGGAGTTGGGGAAGACGGGGTCGGGGCGACTCCAGAGCGGGCGAGCGCTCGGGGCTCGGCCTGCTCGACGTAGTCGACGACGACGGAGCTCGTGGACACGATGGCGCGGCGCGAGGACGACGGAGGGCGTGGCTACGGCGACGGTGCGGCGGCAGGGGCGTCGGCCATGGTGGGAGAGGGCAAGGGAGAGGCATTGGGGGCGAATGGAGGGGTCCAGGGGGTTGGGGCGACGACGTGGAGGTCGTACAGACGTCCAGGGACGCGGGCGGCAAGCAGGTGGCGCCGTGGCGAGCTCAGGCGCGCCGGCTCTCACCTCTCTGCCTGCCTACCTGGTGAGAGGAAGCAGCTGACTGGCCATGGGCCAGCACAGTGCTGGGCCGCCAGGTGGGCCGGCTGGTAAGTTTCCTTTCTCTCTCTTTTTCTGTTTTTTATTTGTTCTGTTTTGTGTTTTGAAATAGTAAAAATACTATTTCATTTAGGAAAAACCTGAAAATATTCAGAGGCACATTTTAAAATATTCTCAAGAGCCTAAAAATACTTTTAGGATTATTTGGGCATTTTAAAATATTTATAGCATTTGAATTGCCCAAATGTAATTAGTAATGACTTAATCCAGTGACCTTAAGATGTCCTAGGAAAGTGTGCACCATTTTTGTCAAAGGTTTTAACCCAAAACAAAAAGGGTGGACTTTTTAGAAGGGCATTTCAGGTTCATTGAAAAAGTTTTTTGTAAACCCTAGTTGTTCAAGGGAGGGGGGGGGTGCTGGGGGTTCTGTCATCCCCATTTCATTTTTCTGGGAAATTAAACATGATGCAACACCCCAATGCATGAACTAGCTAGGGTGTGACAACTCACCCCCACTCGAAAAATCTCATCCTGGGATTTAGGATCCGTTGGGAAGAAGGTGGAGTACTCGAGTCGAAGACGATCCTCCCTTTCCCAAGTGGCTTCTTTTTTGAGTGGTGTCACCATTGAACCTTAAGAAACTTGATGTTATGGCGTCGAGTGGTACGCTCGGCTTGATCAAGGATACGAACGGGATATTCCCGATATGAGAGATTATCTTGTAGATCAAGCGTTTCGTGGTCCACTCCACGGATAGGATCCGCGAAGCAACGCCTGAGTTGAGAAACGTGGAAGACATCGTGAACTCTGGAAAGATGCGGAGGTAGTTCCAATTGGTAGGCAACTTCTCCTCGTTTGGCAAGAATGCGAAAGGGTCCAATGTAACGCGGAGCCAATTTGCCTTTGATACCGAAACGATGGGTTCCCTTTAACGGAGTAACCCGAAGGTAAGCCTTCTCGCCGACTTCATAGGTCATGAGCTTATGTTTACGGTCATATTGTCTCTTTTGACGAGATTGGGCTGTTCTGTTTTTCTCACGAATAACGCGAACCTGCTCTTCTGCTTCCTGAATCATATCCGGGCCAAAGAGTTGTCTTTCCCCGGTTTCTGACCAGTTATGAGGTGTTCGACATTTTCGTCCATAGAGAACTTCGAAAGGAGCTTTGCCCAAGCTAGCTTGATGACTATTGTTATAAGCGAACTCTGCGAATGGAAGGCATTTCTCCCAATCCATTCCGAATGAGATGACAGAAGACCAGAGCATATCCTCCAGAATTTGATTGACTCTCTCTACTTGACCACTTGATTGGGGGTGGAAGGCGGTGCTAAAAGAGAGACGAGTTCCCATAGCATTTTGGAAGCTTTCCCAAAATCGAGAGGTGAAGAGACTCCCACGGTCTGAGTTAATTTCCAATGGGACACCATGAAGAGAGACTATTCGGGAGATGTATAGGCCAGCTAGCTGGCTAGCGTTGATACTCTCATGAACAGGTAGGAAATGGGCTACTTTGGAAATACGATCGGTCACGACGAATATAGCATTATTCCCTCTCTTGGTCCCGGGAAACCTAGTAATGAAATCCGTACTAATTTTATCCCATTTCCATTCGGGAATAGCCAAAGGTTGAAGGGTGCCAGCAGGCCATTGATACTCTGCTTTAACACGACGACAAACATCGCAATTAGCAATGTATTGAGCAATTTCTCTCTTCATCCTAGTCCACCAAAACCTCTGGCGTAGATCTAGATACATTTTAGTACTACCGGGATGAATGGCGAGAGGGGATTCATGAGCTTCCTTAAGGATCAGTTGTCGTAGATCTTGTTTCTTGGGAACCACCAAGCGGTTCTCAAAGAAGACAACACCTCGTTCATCCATGGAAAAACATTTAGCAACTCCGCTAGCGATGTTCTGCTTGATCCGAGATATTCCCTTGTCATACCGCCGAGCTCTTATGATCTGATCCATAAGGGTCTGTTTCACCACCAAGGTAGATAGGAATCCTTGAGGAACAATTTGAAGGTTAAGCTTACGAAATTCCTCATGGAGAAGTGGTTGACATTGTTGTAACATCAAGTTGTTACAATAAAATTTACGATTTAGCGCATCAGCCATGACATTGGCTTTGCCTGGGGTGTAAGTTATTCCTAAGTCGTAATCCGAGATCAACTCGACCCAGCGTCTTTGCCTGAGATTCAAATCCGGTTGGGTGAAGATATATTTCAAACTTTGGTGATTGGTGAAGATCTCGCAACGATTACCGAGAAGGTAATGTCGCCATGTTTTAAGTGCATGGACTACAACTGCAAGCTCTAGATCATGTGTGGGATACTTTTCCTCATGTGGGTGTAATTGCCGTGCAGCATAGGCAATTACCTGACGATCTTGCATGAGTATGCAACCTAGTCCTTGTCGCGAGGCGTCGCAATAGATTATAAAGTCCTTGGAGAAATCTGGTGGTACCAGTACGGGAGCAGATGTCAGGCATCTTTTCAGTTCTTGAAAGCTGAACTCGCACTGTGGGGTCCACTCGAACTTTTTATCTTTCTTGAGGAGTTCAGTTAGAGGTTTAGCAACCTTGGAGAAATTCTCGATGAAGCGGCGACAATAACTCACTAAGCCAAGGAAGCTCCGAACTTGCTTGACCGTCTCAGATGGAGTCCAATCAAGGACAGCTTGAACTCGCTCGGGATTGACAGCAATACCCTTACCAGAGATTACATGGCCTAGATAGGTCACTTCTGGCAACCAAAATTCACACTTGGAGAATTTGGCATAAAGGCGATGCTCTCGAAGTTTCGTTAATACCAGCCTTAGATGTTCGGCATGTTCCTCCTCACTCTTGGAGTAGATGAGTATATCATCGAGGTATACTACGACGAATTTATCCAAATACTCCATGAAGACCGAGTTCATTAACCGAGAGAATGTGGCTGGGGCATTGGTTAAACCGAAGGACATAACGGTGTACTCGTATTGGCCATAACGAGTAACAAAGGCCGTTTTGGAAATGTCCCCATTTTTTATTTTGATTTGATGGTAGCCCAACCTCAAATCCATCTTGGAAAAGACCGAGGATCCAGCGAGCTGATCATACAGATCGTTGATCCTGGGAAGCGGATACTTGTTCTTGATAGTGACCAAGTTGACAGGTCAGTAATCTACAACCATCCGATCCGTTCCATCCTTCTTCTTGACGAAGAGGACGAGGCAAGCCCAAGGAGAGGAACTAGGACGAATGAAACCCTTTTTCAAGGACTCATCGAGTTGGTTCTTAAGTTCAGCTAGTTCTAAGGGTGCCATCTTATAGGGTCATCTAGAAATTGGAACGGTTCTTGGAACAAGGTCTATCACAAACTCGACATCCCTGTCAGGTGGAACACCTGGCAGTTCTTCTGGAAAGACATCCGGAAAGTCTCGGACTACCAGAATATCTACAAGGTCTGGAAGGGGGTTGGCATTTAGGGAGTAAAGCTAGCGCTTGGCCACTCGAGTTTAGACATTGACTGTCTTTCCCGATGGGTGAGTAAGTTGAACAGTTCTAGTAGATCAATCAATCTTAGCATAATGGGCTGACATCCAATCCATACCCAAGATGATGTTTATGTCCGAGGACTTGAGAGCTATTAAGGATGCGAGGAAGACAAGTCTATCGACAAGAATTTCATTCCCATGACTTACTCTGGAGGTTTTCCATCTAGAGCCAGGGGTTTGAATTTCCATGGTAGTGGGCATGTCACAGAATGTCGTGTTATGCAATCGAGCATAGCTCTCAGATATGAATGAATGAGATGCTCCAGTATCGAAAAGAACAGATGCCGGATGGCAATTAACAAGGAGCGTACCAATGACGACGTTAGGATCATCATGAGCCTCCTCAGCTGAGACATAGTTGACATGGCCACGTGTAATGGTGGCTGGCTTGGCGTAGAATGTCTTTCCTGCTGGCTTACCACGGCCAACGGACTTTCCAGACTGGTTGGGGTTGTTGTTCTGGGGACACTCTCGACTGTAGTGACCTGGCTCTCCACACTTGAAACATGTCACAACATTGTGGCGTGGAGCAGCATTAGCAGCGGGGCCACCATAGGTCTTAGGCGGTGCAAACTGCTGGTTGGGGTGAGGCGCCTCAAAGGATGGCCTCGGAATGAACCCGGGTGGCAGCGCGGTGCTTGGAATCCATACCTGGCGCTTCTGAGATCCAGAGCCGGATGAGGAACCAAAATCACGAGAGTGCTTGCGTGAAGTGTCATAGTCAGTCTGGCTTGTCTCAGCACTGATGGCTTTATTGACCAACTTCTGGAAGGAGGTGCACTCATGCAGACGAAGATCGCGGCGAAGCTCGGGGCTAAGTCCCTTGCGGAACCTTGCCTGCTTCTTAGCATCGGTGGATACCTCTTCAGGAGCATAACGTGCCAGATTCCCAAATTCACGACTATATGCATCCACAGCCAGTCTGCCTTGGGTGAAATTGCAGAACTCTTCCCTCTTACGATCTATGAGACCTTCTGGGATGTGATGCTCACGGAAAGCCTCACTAAATTCAGCCCAAGTAGTGATTTGGCCGACCGGGCACATAGCCTCAAAGTTTTCCCACCAAAGGCTAGCAGGGCCTTCGAGGTGATAGGCAGCATAGGTAACCTTATCAGCTTCGGCTACGTTGGCAGAACGTAGCTTGTGGGTAATGCTGCGAAGCCAGTCATCCGCGTCGAGGGGCTCGACAGAATGATTAGACTTTGGTGGGTAGAACTTGATAAAGTCATTGATTGACACCAAGTCGTTTTGCTGATGACATGCAGTGTTCTGCTCAATCCGCTCCAGCAAGCAGTTAGTCTCACGCTTGTTTCTTTCTAACTCCAGCATAACTTCGGCCAGAGAAGGTGGGTGAGGCAGATTTTCACCCCTAGCTGCACTGGCTTCCCCTTGCTCCGGGGCAGCAGGGTTGCTGCGGGTGTTGACCATCCTAGGAAAAAAAACAAGACAATGGTTTAGACAAGGATGGCACAATCTTGGGAAGGAAGTGCAGAATGTAATGGATAACATGAAATGCTGAGATGTTCATTGCACGACATGGTAATATAGAAACTACCACATATATACCATTGGTCATACACACCGTACATAGTTTAGTACAAGCCCAGGCTAGAGTACAACTACGGTGAAAGACACTACATCTCATCGGAGGCATTCCAAGCTCCTATACATTATTTTTCTACACCTCCGGAGCGTGATACACACCAAGTCGTATCCCACGGTCACGCAGGACTGTGGAGAATACAACTATTACAGTACTAGTGAAACTACTACTAGCTCAGACGGCTCCGTAGTAATCCTCATAAAAGTCACCACCAAAGCTTGGTAGCGGAACATGATCATCTGGGAACAGACGGTCCTGCGGACCATAGGGACTCGGATGTGGCCTTGGTCCCACAACCGGTGGTAGACGGGGATCACGAGGAGGGGTGATGCCTCCTACATCATGCCACTCCATACAATCTGGCAATCCAGACCGCACAGGGTACAGGTCCCTCAGGTCCATGTATGCTGCCAGTAGAGCAGGTGCAAACCGAGTCAAAGTGGCCCAGTGATCAGCACGAGAGTTGAAAAACTCCATACGCAAGGCCCGATTTTCACGGTCCTTATCCTCGAGCATCTCGGCAATGGTGCGGAGTAGTGACTCCTCATGTGTAGAGTCATAGTACAAAGCCTGATAGTACCCCTGTGCTCCAGGGAGTGAGGCTGGCATGTAGCGGAAATCGGTGTTCTGAAGCAAGGCAGTCCTGGCTCGAATGATAGTCATCATTGAGTAAGCTGCATCCTGCACAGACATCTCAATAGTAACCCCAAGCCCATAAGAGCAGTGGAGGGGTTCAGTGGCTCCAGGATAAGAGGGATATATCCTGACGGTACAAAGGTACTGGCTCTGGTTGAAGTCTCGGAAATGCTCCTCGACAGTATATTCCAGATACCATCGATAGCCTGTCTCGACCATCACTCGAACCAACATGGCCGTGTGACCGGGTACACGAGGCATCGGGTCAGACGAACCACTTGGTTCTGGGAACGGTTGGCCATCTAAAAGCACAGAATAATGCAAAGGCATTAGAATCTTCTAGGAGAAATCGGACAGCATAACGGCTGTAATTGCTCAGAAAAGATTTGAGGCATTCACAACAGTTTGCAAAACCACTCAACAACATCATATCAAGGTTCTGGTTCAACTGACAACATACTAAAAGTAGTAGAAACTGTACTGAGGCTTGTAACAACAATCCTATAAGCTACTACGGATTAGTAACACGTGAACCTGATAGAGAGAAGAGAGCCTAGTCCTTAACCCACGTAGAATGAGAAGAGAATGAGTCAGATCAGAGGGCATAAGGTAAAGGAGTAAAAGATCCTTACGTTCCCTTCCACAATCAATTCCCCTACATATAACTAAAGCATTTCTAGACTCGACATCGACTAGTTTGGCTCAATGAACCTACAGGCAGTACGGCTCTGATGCCAACGCTGTCAGGACCCCGATTCCAAGTCACATCGATCTAGCTGGTAACACCTCATATCACTTTGCGGCCTCACGCACGGTATCCCCACGAGTGCCGCCTTACCATGGCCCGGGACCGTTTGCGCCTTTTGGCTCACGTATATGATAGTGTCGCTAGCATCCATATGATAGAGAACCCGGGCCGACATGGCTACTCGTGAACCCAAAGCGGCACAGACCTATGGGGAGAGGCATACATGAATCACATCGAGCATGTCGGTCAACAGCGTGTGAATCCGGGCTGTAGCACTGGGCTAACAGGACTCCGGGGAACCCGGGCTGTAGCAGGCTAGGAAGGACTCCGGATGTCACCGCGTGACATTTCCCCGAAGGGACAGACATAGGACGAAGTGAAACACATGCCGGCCAGTCAAGTGTCCTGAGCAGTAGTGCTGGGCTAGCAGGACTCCGGTGAACCGGGCTATAGCGGACTGCTACGTCTTGAGCTTGCGTTGGTTTTCCCCGAAGAGGAAGGGATGATGCAGCAGAGTAGCGTAAGTATTTCCCTCAGTTTTTGAGAACCAAGGTATCAATCCAGTAGGAGGCCAGCTCAAGTCCCCCGTACCTGCACAAAACGATAGCTACTCGCAACCAACGCGATTAGGGGTTGTCAATCCCTTCACGGTCACTTACGAGAGTGAGATCTGATAGATATAATATTTTTCGTATTTTTGGTATAAAGATGCAAAGTAAAAATTAAAAGCAAAGTAAAAAAGCAAAGCAAGATTAAAGTAATGGAGATTGATATGATGAGAATAGACCCAGGGGCCATAGGTTTCACTAGTGGCTTCTCTCAAGAGCATAAGTATTCTATGGTGGGTGAACAAATTACTGTTCAGCAATTGACAGAATTGAGCATAGTTATGAGAATATCTAGGCATGATCATGTATATAGGCATCACGTCCGTGACAAGTAGATCGAAACGATTCTGCATCTACTACTATTACTCCACTCATTGACCGCTATCCAACATGCATCTAGAGTATTAAGTTAAAAACAGAGTAACGCCTTAAGCAAGATGACATGATGTAGAGAGATAAATTCATGCAATATGAAATAAACCCCATCTTGTTATCCTCGATGGCAACGATACAATACGTGCCTTGCTGCCCCTTCTGTCACTGGGTAAGGACACCGCAAGATCGAACCCAAAGCTAAGCACTTCTCCCATGGCAAGAACTACCAATCTAGTTGGCCAAACCAAACAGATAATTCGAAGAGACTTGCAAAGATAACCAATCATACATAAAAGAATTCAAAGAAGATTCAAATATTATTCATAGATAGACTTGATCATAAACCCACAATTCATCGGTCTCAACAAACACACCGCAAAAAGAAGATTACATCGAATAGATCTCCACAAGAGAGGGGGAGAACTTTGTATTGAGATCCAAAAAGAGAGAAGAAGCCATCTAGTTACTAACTATGGACCCGAAGGTCCGAGGTAAACTACTCACACTTCATCGGAGGGGCTAGGATGATGTAGAAGCCCTCCATGATGACGGCCCTCTTCCGGCGAAGCTCTGGAATAGGCCCCAAGATGGGATCTCGTGGATACAGAAAGTTGCGGCGGCGGAATTAGGTTTTTGGCTCCTATTCTGATCGTTTGGGGGTACGTAGGTATATATAGGAGGAAGAAGTACGTCGGTGGAGCACCGAGGGGCCCACGAGGCAGGGGGGCGTGCCCTAGGGGGGGGCGCCCCCCACCCTCGTGACCTCCTCTTTGACTCCCTGGAGTAGGGTCCAAGTCTCCTGGATCACGTTCGGTGAGAAAATCACGTTCCCAAAGATATTATTCCGTTTGGACTCCGTTTGATATTCTGTTTCTCTGAAACACTGAAATAGGCAAAAAACAACAATTCTGGGCTAGGCCTCCGGTTAATAGGTTAGTCCCGAAAATAATATAAAAGTTGAAAATAAAGCCCAATATAGTCCAAAACAGTAGATAATATAGCATGGAGCAATAAAAAATTATAGATACGTTGGAGACGTATCAGGCATCCCCAAGCTTAATTCCTGCTCGTCCTCGAGTAGGTAAATGATAAAAAGAGAATTTTTGATGCGGAGTGCTATTTGGCATAATTTCAATGCAAATCTTCTTAATTGTGGTATGACTATTCAGATTAGAAAGATTCAAGACAAAAGTTTATATTGACATAAAATAATAATACTTCTAGCATACTAACAAAGCAATTATGTCTTCTCAAAATAACATGGCCAAAGAAAGTTATCCCTACAAAATCATATAGTCTGGCTATGCTCCATCTTCACCACACAAAGTATTTAAATCATGCACAACCCCGATGACAAGCCAAGCAATTGTTTCATACTCTAACTTTTTCAAAACTTTTTCAGTCTTCACGCAATCACTACTAGGGAAAACGTTATACACAGAATCTTAGCAGTAGCGCGGTTTAAAAACAGGCGCTACTGCTAACTAGCAGTAGCGAGCTTAAAGGAACCGCACTACTGATAAGTTGATAGTAGTAGCGTGGTTTTATAACCCTCGCTACTACTAAGTGATTTTCACCGTGCCCCTCCGGATCAGCCATAGTAGTAGAGCGGGTTATAAACCCACGCTACAACTAAGTTGATAGTAGCAGCGCGGGTTATAAATCCCACGCTATTACTAAATGGTCTCAACTGTGCACCCAAGACATACCATAGTAGTAGCGTTGGATTAGCGTGGGGTATAAACCCAATGCTACTGTTAAGTTATCTCCTTGCTGCCCACCTCAACCTCTCACCCCTGCTATGCCTTTCTCTCCCATGACGCCTATCCTCGTCCTCCACTCCCCACGTTTCCCCCAACCAATCCCGCCGCCACCACCGACGCCAACGACCTCCTCTCCCCCAACCCCACCACCGGCGCCCCCCACCTCACGTGCGGATCCTCCTCCTCGCCGTGCCCTTGTGCCGGCCCCAAACCCTAGCTAGGGCCCCCCTTCTCCGGGTGCGGTGCGGCGTGGGGAGGGCTCCCTCTTGCCCGCCGCCGATGCAGACGGCCCGCCGGTGGTCCTACTACTTGCTCCTCCGACCCTCCTCCTGCTGCTGCTAGTGCGGACCGACGCCATGGAGGCGAGGTTCCCCATTATCCTCTCTTTCTCTTCACCGCAGGCAGCCCCTGGCCCCCTTGGATTCGATTTGGCAGGCCGTGTGCAAGTGGGGAAGGACAGCATGGCGCGCCTGGTGCGCGAGCTCGAGGGCACCGGCCTGCTTGTCGAGCGCGTCCGCGGCGTCCCCGCCGAGTTCATCAAGGTCAGTGCGGCTGCCTTTTTTCCTTTTTTCAGTTCGTCTTGCCATGGCATCCTAATTCCAACTAAAGAGGCGGTTTCCACGAGATTTTGTTACGAAGAGGACTTCCCCCTGCGCCCTGTGTTGTTTATCTAGACTAGATTGTTGTAGTACCTTGATTTTAGCATTCAATCCCTGTGACTAGTAAGTAGTGGATAGTAGAAGAATGTGTTCATAAATTCAGTGTAAGAATGTCTACAGAAGATACAAAGCAAGAGATGGTATCTTTCATCGGAGTTTCCTCATTAGATGAAGATTTTGTTCACCTGCTTATCCTAGTTGACCTGCGTAGATGTGTGATTTACTGCTGACCTGCATGTGAAATCCATGTTTGTGACTGATTTTAGTTGGCCAATGTTGATATTCTGCACATGTAAGAGGATCTGGTTCATGTGAAGGGCTTCAGATGGATGTATTCTTTTCTTCCTGCATTATATTTCTTGCTCATTGGTTGTTAGTGCTTAGGTTGTACTAGTAGCAGCGGCAAAAGTACAAGAAGGGCTTCAGATTTCTCATTTGTGCAAAGAATAAGTTCGGTCAATCTAATAAGTGATTACGCAACCAGGTTTACTTTACTCAAGTTCAGTTTTTGTCGTGCTACTACACCGAGATTTCCCCTTGACATTTTTTTGTTGTATCCTTGATTAATGCTGCAGGGATTAATTCCCACATCTGTCTGAAGGTGTCCACCAACGTACTTAGGTGAAAAGATTGAGTTTTTTTGCACCGGTGATGAGCTTCTATGCGACGGAGGCTTGCGGCCGTGCTGTATGTGAGCGATGGAGGCGTTGGATGTGGAGTAGCGGACCTGGAGTGTGGCCAAGTGGCGGATCTAGAGCGACGCCGGAGTAGCAGAGCGCCGGACCAGCGGAGCGGCGTCGTCGTCCTAATGGTGCCCCCACCTTGGTAGCGCGGGCCCTGCCCTGCCACGGCGCCACGGCGTCGTCATCCTCATGGTAATATCCTTGTCGTCCATCCATCCATCCAACACCATAGTTGATTTGTTAATCTTGCACGTTTTGTTAATCTTCTTGTGAAGCTTCTGTAGCTTCTGTTACTCCAACTTCTGTAGCTTAGTCATGAATGTGCAGCTTCGCCAAGGCCAACCTTTGTTAGTCATGAATCATCCTTTGAAATAGCTTGTTGATTTTCTGTAGCTTTGTTAATCTTACAGTTCCCTTGCTACTACTGCTAACCTGTAACACTGGATTTAGTGAAATCAAGTTGTACTCCTAATTCTGAAATGAAGTTATAAATTTGTCTGAAATGAAGTTGTAAATTTGTAGCTACTACTACTAGCCTGTAACAACTTCTACTCCCAATTCTGTAACTAAGCTACTGCTGCTAGCCTGTAACAATGGATTTGACAAAATTTGACTGAAATGAAGTTGTCACACTGGATTTGTCAAAATTTATCTGAAACGAAGCATATTTTCCGACATCTATTAAGTTTCAGTAATATTCAGTGGAGTATGTACTGTAATATTTGAACATTACAGTAATTTCAGTTGTTGTTAACTGTGGTAGCATTAGGAGTAGTTTTACTACAGCACAAGCATTAGGAGTACTATAAATGGATTAAATGGAACCTCTCTTCAGTTAACTGAAACCTTTTTCAGTCAATTTAACTGAAACCTTTTTTAGTTACTTCAAATAAAACCTTTTTCTGTTAATTTAAGTTAACAGAAACATTTTCAGTTACTTTAATTAAACATGCAGTATAGAGCTACCCATTTGATTCATTTGAAGAGAGGAGTAATTATTTTTCCTTAACAGAAACTTCTCATCTCTTTTCTTCTCTTCTCCTCTTTTCTCTTCTTCTCTTCTTCTCTTTGCTGCTGTTAAGTTAGGACTTGAAGATGATGATTGCTGTTGCTAGAAATCATGATTGTTTAGTTTAGTGTAGGACTTGCAAGCAGTAGTGCTTGCTTAGTTTAGTTTCTGTTAGAGTAAAATAGGATAGTTAGAGTAGCTTCAGTAGCTTAAAATGGAGTACTCCAGTAGGTAATGGAGATCAATGAACTTGCAGTAGATCAAAATGTTTAGTTAACTTGCATTTGCTGTAATTTTAGTAGTTTATTTTTTTTGTAAAACTGCTGCTGCTGTTGTCATATTCATATTGTACTTTCCAAAGTTCGATAGCACGTCGTCCTTAGCATAAGTTGTTGATCAAAGAAATGGACTTAAATTGAAGCATTCCCAGGAGTTGCTGCTGTTGTTATTGACCTGCTGCTGTTGTCATTGACCTGATGTTGCTTTTGTTGTAGGAGAAGTAGGAGCATGCTCAGGAGAAGAACGAGTAGGATAAGAAGGCCCTAGATCGCTGCTGCTGGAGCGCTGAGGACCTGGGATCTGTGACCTAGGCGTGCTGCTGGATCCGCCTCCGGATCGCTGCTGCTGGAGACGCGAGGAGAAGCAGGGGACCTGGGCCCGGGAGCGCTGAGGAGAAGTAGGGTACCTAGGCGAGCAGAGGAGAAGCAGCCCGCTAGTGGCAAGGCAGGCACGAGGACGACATCGATCGAGGCCAGCTGGAGCTAAGGGCCAGGGAGAGGGACGTGATGGTGTCGCAAGTCACGACGGCGGCTGCCATCGGTCAGGTGCGGTTCATTGAGGCTACCCTATGTGTAATAGCAGTAGAGCTTACTTAGGTAGTTGCTTACCAAGTTAATAGCAGTAGAGCTTACTTAGGTAGTTGCTTACCAAGTTGCTACGCATAACACTGTGTGATTTGAATTATACATGAGTTCCCGCTACAAAGAGGAATTGTGTGATGGAATGTAATTGGTTGATTTTATTTTTTTAATTCCTAATAGGTTAGTAGTAGCGTGGGAAAAAACTGTGCGCTACTAGTATTTAGGATACTAGTAGCGCTGGTATTGTAGGCACGCTACTACTACTTCATTAGTAGTAGCGCGAGTCTGTAATAGCAGTAGCGTGGGTGGCACATGCTACTACTAACAAAGTTAGTAGTAGCGCGGGTTTCTCCCACGCTACTGCTAACTATTAGCTGTAGCGCCTTATTAGTAGCGCCGGTCCCCGCGTTGCTGATACACCTAAAACCCGCGCTGCTGCTAGCCTTTTCCCTAGTAGTGAATACATGAGAGTGAGTCATGGATATAGCACTATAGGTGGAATAGAATGTTAGTTGTGGAGAAGACAAAAAGGAGTGGAAGATAGTCTCACATCAACTAGGCTTATCAACGGGCTATGGAGATGCCCATCAATAGATATCAATGTGAGTGAGTAGGGATTGCCATGCAACGGATGCACTAGAGCTATAAATGTATGGAAGCTCAACAAAAGAAACTAGTGGGTGTGCATCCAACTTGCTTGCTCACGAAGATCTAGGGCAATTTGAGGAAGCCCATCATTGGAATATACAAGCCAAGTTGTATATTGTAAAATTCCCACTAGTATATGAAAGTGACAACATATGAGACTCTCTATATGAAGAACATGGTGCTACTTTGAAGCACAATATATGAGACTTGCTATGTCATGGTGCTACTTTGAAGAACAAGTGTGGAAAAAAAGATAGTAGCATTGCCCCTTTTTATTTATTTTCTTTTTTTGGGCCTTCTTTTTTTCTTTGGCCTTTCTCTTTTTTTGGGACAATGCTCTATTGAATGATGATCATCACACTTTTATTTATTTACAACTCAATGATTACAACTCGATTCTAAAACAAAGTATGACTCTATATGGATGCCTTCGGCGGTGTACCGGGATATGAAATGAATCAAGAGTGACAAGTATGAACAAATTATGAACGGTGGCTTTGCCACAAATACTATGTCAACTACATGATCATGCTAAGCAATATGACAATGACGAATGTGTCATGATGAACTAGATGGTGGAAAGTTGCATGGCAATATATCTCAGAATGGCTATGGAAATGCCATAATAGGTAGTTATGGTGGCTGTTTTGAGGAAGGTATATGGTAGGTGTATGATACCGGCGAAAGGTGTGCGGTATTAGAGAGGCTAGCAAAGGTGGAAGGGTGAGAGTGCGTATAATCCATGGACTCAACATTAGTCATGAAGAACTCATATACTTATTGCAAAAATCTAGAAGTTATCAAAGCAAAGTATTACGCGCATGCTCCTAGGGGGATAGATTGGTAGGAAAAGACCATTGCTCGTCCCCGACCGCCACTCATAAGGAAGACAATCAATAAATAAATCATGCTTCGACTTCATAACATAACGGTTCACCATACGTGCACGCTACGGGAATCACAAACTTTAACACAAGTATTCTTTAAATTCACAACTACTCAACTAGCATTACTTTAATATTATCACCTCCATATCTCAAAACAATTATCATGTTTCAATCTTTTCTTAGTATTCAACACACTCAAAAGAAAGTTTCACAAATCTTGAATACCAAGCATATTATTATTAAGCAAATTACCATGCTATTAAGAGACTCTCAAAATAATTTAAGTGAAGCATGAGAGATCAATAGTTTCTTTAAAACAAATCCACCACCGTGCTCTAAAAGATCTAAGTGAAGCACACAGAGCAAAACTACTTAGCTCCAAAGATATAAGTGAAGCACATAGAGCAAAACTACTTAGCTCAAAAGATATAAGTGAAGCACATAGAGTATTCTATCAAATTTTAATTCATGTATGGCTCTCTCAAAAGGTGTGTACAGCAAGGATGTTTGTGGCATACTAAGACACAAAAAGACAAATAATACAAGACGCCCCAAGCAAAACACATATCATGTTGGTGAATAAAAATATAGCTCCAAGTAAATTACCGATGGAGGTGGATGAAAGAGGGGATGCCTTCCGAGGCATCCCCAAGCTTTGACTTTTTGGCGTCCTTGGATTATATTGGGGGTGCCATGGGCATCCCCAAGCTTATGCTCTTTCCACTCCTTGTTCCATGATCCATCAAAAGAATTCACCCAAAACTTGAAAACTTCAGAACACAAAACTCAAAATAGAAAACTCGTGAGCTCTGTTAGCGAAAGAAAACAAAAGACCACTTCAAGGTACTGTAATGAACTTATTCTTTATTTATATTGGTGTTAAACCTACTGTATTCCAACTTCTCTATGGATTATAAACCATTTTACTAGCCATAGATTCATCAAAATAAGCAAACAACACACGAAAAACAGAATCTGTCAAAAACAGACCAGTCTGTAGTAATCTGTATCTAGCGCAAGATCTGGAACCCCAAAAATTCTAAAATAAATTTCTGGACGTGAGGAATTTATCTATTAATCATCTGAAAAAAGAATTAACTAAATAGCACTCTTCAAATAAAAATGACAACAGTTCTCGTGAGCGCTAAAGTTTCTGTTTTTTACAGCAAGTTCAACAAGACTTTCCCCAAGTCTTCTCAACAGTTCTACTTGGCACAAACACTAATTAAACAAAACAAACACAGCCAAAACAGAGGCTAAATAATTTATTTATTACTACGTAGGAGCAAAAATCAAGGAATAAAAATAAAATTGGGTTGCCTCCCAACAAGCGCTATCGTTTAACGCCCCTAGCTAGGCATAAAAGCGAGGATAGATCTAGGTATTGCCATCTTTGGTAGGCAATTCTTCGATGAGGCATCTATTTCCCTTAGGAATTTCTTTCTTTCTAGTGATTATCAAACTTTTAGGCACAAGATCGAAAAATTCACTTGTAGCAATCGGTTCATTAATGATAGCAAAAAGATTAGGATGAATACTTATAGATTTAAGATCCGTGTCGGAGTAAATGACCACGGGTAGCCTAGCCGGCACCCCCTGGCTCTTCTAAAAAATTACAAGCCGATCCGGCCCTCAAGAATCCAAGACATGCGGCTGCCTTCCCCTTGCCAGCTGTCTCCCTGGCCGGCTATCGGAAGGCGACCTGACTTTAGCCCTCATGAAGAAAGTCGTGGGAGGGCCGGCTCCGAGAAGCCGGCCGCGAGAAGGCCGACTCCAAGAAGTCGGCTCCCACAAAGCGGTTAAGATTGTACCCTCGAAGTATGCATCCACATAACGGCGATGTGACGGGGCATGGCTACAGTAAAGCCTGCCACCCCCGAATCCCGGAGCACGCCTGGCACAGTGCGTCGTACGGGTGGCCATGGCCCGTCCGGCACAGCACTGTTGCCACGTTGACCCTGATGTCATCCACGACGGGCTGCCAGTGCGTTCCACGGGCGGTGGGCCCCTTCGGGCAGAGAGACACCCGAAGGCGGCCAGGCCTCCCCCAGTCGGCCCGAGACAGAGCCGGCTCTCCACAGGCGGCTTGCCACCTCCCTCGAAGGAGACGCCCCATTAAGGAGACAAGACGCGGTGAGGCTACAGCGATCACCCGCCGGACGGCGGCACTGTAGCCACGCCCACCTCGGCGAAGCCCTCGTCACCAGGATTGAGCAACAGTAACCAGCCACCGACAGGGCCCCGGACAGTGGGGCCTGCCTGTCGACCAAGGAGCCGGCAGCCGACGGGACCCACCAGCCGGCGGGTGTT
Source organism: Triticum urartu (assembly GCF_003073215.2). Taxonomy (NCBI): domain Eukaryota; kingdom Viridiplantae; phylum Streptophyta; class Magnoliopsida; order Poales; family Poaceae; genus Triticum; species Triticum urartu. Next base: position 642,659,168 of record NC_053026.1, on the reverse strand, counting down.
GGGGAACGTAGTAATTTCAAAAAAATTCCTACGCACACGCAAGATCATGGTGATGCATAGCAACGAGAGGGGAGAGTGTTGTCTACGTACCCACGCAGACCGACTGCGGAAGCGTTGACACAACGTAGAGGAAGTAGTCGTACGTCTTCCCGATCCGACCGATCCAAGCACCGTTACTCCGGCACCTCCGAGTTCTTAGCACACGTACAGCTCGATGACGATCCCCGGGCTCCGATCCAGCAAAGCTTCGGGGATGAGTTCTGTCAGCACAACGGCGTGGTGACGATGATGATGTTCTACCGACGCAGGGCTTCGCCTAAGCACTACAACGATATGATCGAGGTGGAACATGGTGGCAGGGGGCACCGCACACGGCTAAGGAACGATCACGTGGATCAACTTCTATGTCCTAGGGTGCCCCCTGCCTCTGTATATAAAGGAGCCAAGGGGAGGGGGCCGGCCGGCCAAGGAGGGCACGCCAAGGGAGCCCTACTCCCTCTGGGAGTAGGATTCCTCCCCCCAATCCTAGTTGGAATAGGATTCTCTGAGGGGGGAAAGAGAGAGGGGGGCCGGCCACCTCTCCTTGTCCTAATAGGACTAGGGGAGGGGGGAGGCGCGCGGCCCATCTTGGGCTGCCCCTTCTCCTTTCCACTAAAGCCCACTAAGGCCCATACAGCTCCCGGGGGGTTCCGGTAACCTCCCGGTACTCCGGTAAAATACCGATTTCACCCGGAACACTTCCGATATCCAAACATAGACTTCCAATATATCAATCTTTATGTCTCGACCATTTCGAGACTCCTCGTCATGTCCGTGATCACATCCGGGACTCCGAACTAACTTCGGTACATCAAAATGCATAAACTCATAATAACTGTCATCGTAACGTTAAGCGTGCGGACCCTACGGTTCGAGAACAATGCAGACATGACCGAGACATGTCTCCGGTCAATAACCAATAGCGGGACCTGGATGCCCATATTGGCTCCTACATATTCTACGAAGATCTTTATCGGTCAGACCGCATAACAACATACGTTGTTCCCTTTGTCATCGGTATGTTACTTGCCCGAGATTCGATCGTCGATATCCAATACCTAGTTCAATCTCGTTACCGGCAAGTCTCTTTACTCGTTCCGTAATACATCATCTCACAACTAACTTATTAGTTGTAATGCTTGCAAGGCTTATGTGATGTGCATTACCGAGAGGGCCTAGAGATACCTCCCCGACAATCGGAGTGACAAAACCTAATCTCGAAATACGCCAACCCAACATGTACCTTTGGAGACACCTGTAGTACTCCTTTATAATCACCCAGTTACATTGTGACGTTTGGTAGCACCCAAAGTGTTCCTCCGGTAAACGGGAGTTGCATAATCTCATAGTTATAGGAACATGTATAAGTCATGAAGAAAGCAATAGCAACATACTAAACGATCGGGTGCTAAGCTAATGGAATGGGTCATGTCAATCAGATCATTCACTTAATGATGTGATCCCGTTAATCAAATAACAACTCCTTGTTTATGGTTAGGAAACATAACCATCTTTGATTAACGAGCTAGTCAAGTAGAGGCATACTAGTGACACTATGTTTGTCTATGTATTCACACATGTATTATTTTCCGGTTAATACAATTCTAGCATGAATAATAAACATTTATCATGATATAAGGAAATAAATAATAACTTTATTATTGCCTCTAGGGCATATTTCCTTCAGCGGGCCCCAGCAGCCGGCGCAGAAGCCGGCGAGTGTAGTCACAGATGGCTGGGCCCCACACCCAACCGGATTACCATTGTACCCCCGGGGGGTAGGCCTATATAAACCCCCCGGGACACCCATGCAAAGGGTTGATCCAAGCTAGTTCTAGACAGCACATAGAGAGGGGAGGAGGGCTAGCCGTGCTCTTCTTCTTCTTCTTCTCACAAAACAGCTCAAGGAGCATCGTGTAGCTACTTGTCCATCTAGTGATCATGCGGAGACCCCGCAGAGCAGTAGTAGGGGTGTTATCTCCACGGAGAGCCCCGAAGCTGGGTAAGATTCGCCGGCGTGCATGTCTTCGCCTCATCCCGCTTCCAGGCACCGGTGACGTCTTACTGGCTCCCACAATGATAAGCCAACCGTTGGCATATGTCGCACCTACCACCCGACATTTGGCGCCCATCGTGGGGCCAGGTGCACCATCGCCTGGAGACCTGTTCTGGACGGGAACCCTCTTCCTCCCTAGCGAGCGTAGCCAGCCTGACACGCCCGATGGCGCTTGCCACGACGCGCTGCAAGGCATCACCAACGTCTGCGCAGCGAGCGGCCTCGCCGATCTCCTTGACAAGACCCTCATCTCCGATGAGCTCGCCTCTGACGCGGGCACCGACCACCTCGTCAACCTCCTCGGCCAGCTCCACGTCTCCGGCGAGCCTGCTGTGGACTTGGAGTCGGTTGGCTCCTCCGATCCGATGCCTGTCGACTCTGACACGGCCTCACTCGACACATTCCCCACCAACGTCACGATCTACAACGACCCACTTCCCCGGGCCGATGGCTGCGACGCTGTCACCACCGAGGTGATGGTCATCGGCCACGGCAACGCTTCTGACGAGAGCACCCACGACGCCCCGCATGCGGCGGTCCACGACTTGTCCATCCCCCTCCCGACCGATGCCGACGCCGAAGCACTGGAGGCTCGCCGCCTCGCCCTCCTCGTGGAGGGCCAAAAGTTGGCTTCCATGAGACGCCTCACTGAGGCCCACCGGCACGAAGCCGACCACGCCGCCTTTGGCACGCCCCCCCTAGGCGGGCCAAGCCGGGCCGGCATTGTCAGGCAGCGCGGCGCTGTCGTCGCCGACACGCTAGGAGTCGACCGCCCAGTCTACGCCACTCCACTCGAGAACCTGCGTGCCGCCCAGGCGGCCGTAGACGAGCTAGACGGATTTGGGGCCGAAGAACTCCCCCACATGACCAGACGCATCCAGCAGCTAATCGATGCGGCCGCGTAGCGGCACGAAGCCGACGCCCGCGCGGAAAGCCCTCCCCCGCGCCGAGATCATGGCGCGACGTCCCGGACGCCGACTGCGGGTAAAACCCACGCGCGACACGAGAAAGAGCCGGCTGCCAGCCGAAGCCGAACCCGAATCTTCATCGAGCGAGACGCAGAAGGCCATCCCCGGGCCATGGAGTGGCGGGGCAACCCGCCTCCGCCTCGGCCCCATGGGGAGAGATATCCCACCCCACCGCATGTTGCGCATCCGACTCTCAGCGGCCCCCGCAGTCGGAGCCGTGCACGATGAGTTCCCCGATGAGCATGCCGCCTATGTCGTCTTTACAAGCCAGCCCGAAGACCGGCGCGGCAGATGCCGAGAGCACCAGGAGGTCAGCATGGTCGCTGCCAACCATGCCGAGCACATGCACTGGTCAGAAAAACCTATCAGTTGGAGCCGGGCCGACCACCCAGAGGTGATGCCATCTCCCGGCTCTTATGCGTTGGTTCTGGATGCCACCCTTACAACGGACAGACGCGCCGCCCGTTTCTCCCGCGTGCTGATAGACGGTGGGAGCAGCATCAACATCCTGTACCGTGACACCCTGGAGAAGCTGAACGTCAAGATGAAGCAACTCATGCCTACTCGGACTGTGTTCCATGGCATCGTACCCGGCCTGTCCTGCGCCCCCATTGGCAAGATCAAGATTGATGTACTCTTTGGGGACAAGGAGCATTTCCGTCGGGAGGCGATCTGGTTTGAAGTGGTGGACCTGGAGAGCCCCTACCATGCATTGCTTGGCCGACCTGCCTTGGCCAGGTTCATGGCTGTTCCCCACTATGCTTACCTCAAGATGAAGATGCCGAGCACCAAAGGCATCGTCCCCATAGCCGGCGATTACAAGAAATCTTCCGAGTGCGCAGCAGCCAGCAGCCGGCTGGCCGAATCCCTTGTGATTGCCGAAGAAAAGAAGATGTTGGACTGAGTCGTGGCCATGGTCGGCAAACAGTCGGCCTTGTCCCCCGATCCCAAGGAGTATGATGCCCAAGGATCTTTCTAGCCGGCCAAGGAGACGAAGAAGATACCTCTTGACCCCGAGCACCCAGAGAGGTTTGCCGTCATCGGGGCAAACCTAAACAGCAAATAGGAAGGCGAGCTCGCCGATTTCCTCCGTGAGAATCGGGACATCTTTGCATGGTCCCCCAAGGACATGCCGGGTGTTCCGAAGGAATTCGCCGAGCACAAGCTACACGTCCGAGAAGACGCAAAACCAGTCAAACAACCCCTCTGCCGACTGTCGGAGGAGAAAAGAAGGATCGTAGGAGAAGAGATAGCCCGGCTTCTGGCAGCCGGCTTCATTATGGAAGTTTTCTTTCCAGAATGGCTCGCCAACCCGGTCCTCGTGCTAAACAAGAACAACAAGTGGCACATGTGCATAGACTACACGAGCCTCAACAAGGCCTGCCCCAAAGATCCCTTTTCCCTACCAAGGATTGATCAAGTGATAGACTCCACGGCCGGATGCGAGCTGTTGAGTTTCTTGGATGCTTACTCAGGATACCACCAGATAAAGTTAGATCCGGTAGACCGCCTGAAGACCGCCTTCATCACGCCATTCGGAGCCTTCTGCTACCTGACTATGACATTCGGCTTGAGAAATGCCGGTGCCACTTTTCAGCGTTGCATGCAGAAGTGCCTCCTCAAGAAGCTCGGCAGAAATGCCCACGTCTACGTAGACGACATTGTGGTGAAGACAGAGAAGCGCGGCACCTTGCTGGAAGACCTCAAGGAAACATTTGAGAACCTACGCCGGTTCCAAATCAAGCTTAACCCCGAGAAATGCGTGTTCGGAGTGCCAGCCGGCCAACTCCTAGACTTCCTGGTTCCCGAACGCGGCATCGAATGCAACCCAGTAAAGATCAAGGCCATTGAGAGAATGGCGATTCCCACCAAACTTCGAGACGTCCAGAAGTTCACCGGATGCTTGGCAACCTGAACCGCTTCATCAGCTGGCTCGGAGAGAAAGCTCTCCCCCTCTACCGCCTCATGAAGAAGACCAGTCACTTCGAGTGGAATGACCAAGCCGACCAAGCTTTTCACGAGCTGGAGAAGATGCTGGCCACGCCACCTGTCCTGGCGGCACCGACTGAGAAAGAGCCCATGCTCCTCTACATTGCCGCAACCAGCCGGGTGGTCAGCACCGTCATCGTAGTCCAACGCCCAGAAGAGGGCCGAGCCCAGCCGGTCCAGAGGCTGGTGTACTATTTGAGCGAGGTGCTGTCTACCTCGAAGCAGAACTACCCGCACTACCAGGATGTGCTACGACGTGTACTTCAACGCCAAGAAGCTGAAGCCCTACTTCCAAGAGCATCCCATCACGGTTGTATGCACCGCCCCGCTGGCCGAGATCATAGGCAGCCGGGATGCATCCGGCCGGGTGGCAAAATGGGCCATCGAGCTGGCCCCGTACACGATTTTCTACCAGCCTCGCACCGCCATCAAGTCCCAACCATTGGCCGACTTCCTCGTCGACTGGGCCGAGACCCAGTACCTGCTGCCAGCTCCCGACTCCACTCATTGGCGCATGCACTTTGATGGGTCCAAGATGCGCACCGGCTTGGGAGCCGGCGTCATCCTCACCTCTCCCAAAGGCGACAAGCTCAGATACACACTGCAAATTCATTTTGCCGCCTCCAACAACGTGGCCGAGTACGAGGCACTCATACACGGGCTCCGGCTTGCCAAAGAGCTCGGCATTCGCCGGATCCTATGTTATGGCGACTCGGACTTGGTGGTCCAGCAATCATCCGGCGACTGGGATGCCAAGGACGCAAATATGGCAAGCTACTGCTTCCTCGTTCAGTAGATCAGTGGGTACTTTGAAGGATGTGAGTTCCTCCACGTACCGCGAGCCGTCAATGAGCCAGCTGATGCCCTGGCTCGAATAGGCTCCACTCGGCAAGCAATACCAACCGGTGTCTCTCTACAATGCCTCCTCAAGCCGTCAATCAAGCCGTCTCCTGAGTCCGATTCCATCTTCGTGCCGCCTGACCCCGATACAGCCGGGTCCGGCTCGAAGAACCAAGTGGGTGACCCAGGAACTTCGATAGTCGGCCCAGGGACATCAGCAGGCGGCTCGGGGACTTCCGTAGTTACGCCCGACCCGGGGACTGCCACACCCGGCTCGGGGACTGCGGTAGTCGGCCCGGAGGCTGCACCAACACAGCAGGCGGTGGCCGTCTCCAGCATTTCACCACCCAGCCCGCCCGCCCTGGTCGCAGTAGCCGTGTTGGCAATAGAGGAAGTCGCAACTCCATCATGGGCTCAGTCCATCCTCAACTTCCTAATAAACCAAGATCTGCCGGCTGACGAAACAGAGGCAAGACAAGTCCAATGCCGAGCCAGAGCATACACAATCGTCAACAGAGAGCTCGTCAAGCATAGTGTCACCGGAGTCCTCTAGCGATGCGTCGAGCAAGAGAAGGGCATTGCAATCCTCAGAGACATCCACCAAGGAGAATGCGGCCACCATGCGGCCTCAAGATCACTCGTCGCCAAAGCTTTCCGCCATGGTTTCTTTTGGCCGACTGCTTTGGATGACGCCAAGGAGTTAGTTAAACATTGCAAAGGGTGCCAACTCTTCAGCTCCAAGCAACACATGCCGGCTTCAGCACTCAAGACCATTCCCCTCACTTGGCCCTTCGCCGTTTGGGGACTGGACATGGTGGGCCCATTCAAGACAGCGCGCGGCGGCATGACACATCTTCTTGTCGCTGTGGACAAATTTACCAAATGGATTGAGGCAAAGCCGATCAAGAAGCTGAATGGGCCGACTGCCGTGACATTTATCGCAGAAATAACAACTCGGTATGGCGTGCCACACAGCATCATCACCGACAATGGCACGAATTTCGCCAAGGGAGCCTTGGCACGTTTCTGCGCGACACAAATCATCCGGTTGGACTTAGCGTCCGTTGCCCACCCGCAGTCAAACGGCCAGGTCGAGCGAGCCAACGGCCTCATCCTTTCCGGCATCAAACCCCGACTGGTCGTACCACTAGAGCGTTCAGCCGGCTGTTGGCTCGATGAGCTGCCGACCGTCCTCTGGAGTCTGCGCACTACCCCAAACAAGTCAACCAGCTTCACTCCTTTCTTCCTCGTGTATGGTGCCGTGGCGGTCATCCCAACTGACATCGAGTTCGACTCGCCTCGGGTAACCATGTACATGGAGGTGGAGGCCAAGGAAGCACGAGAAGACGGCGTCGACCTGCTGGAAGAAGGCCGGCTGTTAGCCCTCAGCCGGTCCGCCATCTATCAGCAGGGCCTGCGCCGCTACCATAGCCAGAAGGTCAAGCCAAGATCCTTCCAAGAGGGCGATCTTGTGCTCCGGCTGATCCAGCGAACAGCCTACCAGCACAAGCTCTCGGCCCCTTAGGAGGGCCCCTTCGTCATCAGCAGAGCTTTAGGCAACAACTCCTACTACTTGATCGACGCGCAGAAGCCGAAGGCACGAAAGAGAGATGACTCCGGCAAGGAGTCGGAACGACCATGGAACGCCAACCTCCTCCGAAGATTTTACAGTTGAAATGCAGTATGTATCACGCTAACTTTTGTACTAAGTACGAAACAATAGGCCCCCCGAGGAGAGCTCGGGGACTGCCATCTTTTATCTATGAATGAAGAATAACATGCTTATGACCTTGTCATTACATTTACTTTTTTCGTCCGGCACCGGGTTCGACTAGTCGGCCCGGGGACTGGCCGCCTAGAGTTATATTAAAAGTCCTACCCGCGGCCAGACAAGTAGTGTGCCGGCACCCAAGCCTTCTCTTGCCAAAAGTCGCAGTTCGAAGAACCGGCTGTCCGGCTGGCAAGAGTTAAAGGCAGGAAAGGACGCCCACACAAAAAACGGCTAGGGACTAACGGACTAATATAACAAAAGCCGGTTTTTCTCCCACCACCGACCGACTACCAGAGTAGCCGGCCGGCCGGCTTCTATTCGCCTCGCTTCAATCTAAGAAAGCTTGAGTACTTGCCTTCCCAAAAGGGGAAGGCGGCAAAGGAAACAGCCTAAGGATAAAAAGCATACACGAATGGAAACCAAACACGCACATGATCATATTTAAACAAAAGACCTTCAAAAGGCCAGCATTCAACATAATCCGAATACACCCCCAGTGGGTGGAACTGCGCAAGTTTAATAAAAATTGTTCAAAGGGTAACAAGCAGGAAAAGCAAGGATGGCAGATTAAGCCAGGGGAGCGACTGGCGAGTCGGGCAGGTCGGTGGAGACGGCAGTGCTGGCTGGAGGAGTGGCCGGCTGGCGAACCTCGGCATGATCACCGCCTCCCGCAGAGGGCGCGCTAGCACGCGCCTCGTTGCTGGAAGCACGGTCAGGCTGAGGCTGGCTGGCCGCTTCACCGGATGGCTCAACGTCTTCGCCCTCCTCTCCTTCGTTGTTTTCACCTTCATCGCTGGAGGCGATCTCCTCTGCCGAGTCCTCACCCGCTGCCGGGTCCAGCCCGAACCACTCCTCCGGCTGGGCAACACCGTCGTCATTTATTTCAGGAGCGAAGACGCTGATGTTAGTGCACTCGACGATCGTCGAGGCACGCTGAGCGATAGCCGGCTGCACCTCCTCCATCTCCTCGTCGGCCTCCAGCCGCCAGGTGCGCAGCTGGTCCAGGTTCAGCCCGGGATACCAGGCTCGGACAAACTCCAGCGCCCACCCAGCTCCAAGCCGGGCCGCCGATGCCTTCCAGGCCTCGAAGCGGCCAACCGCAACCTCCAGCCAGTCGGTAGTCCGACTCGGGGTGCGGGGAATCGTGCAGTCGGGCTTGGACCGCCAAGAGTTGCTCCTCAAGCGTCCGGCTCGCGTCCGGTGCGATTTCAGCCCCCGCCTGCCGGCGCGCCTCGCGATGGGCCTCGATGGTTTGGGTGGCGAAGACGGAGTAGCTGGGAAAGTAGTCTGCACAGAGAACAAAAAGCAGCACAAGTCAGAACACAAATCAGGGGGCAAGGGGCAAGGAAGGAGTGAGGAAGGCAGCTTACCGTCGATCAGATCCTCGATACGACCGAAGCCCTCGCTCAGCGCTTGTTTTGCCTCAGCCCAGCCCGCTGCTTCGGTCTCGAACTCGGCCTTCAGGGCGTCCTCGCTGTCCTGCACCTTCTTCAGGGGCGCCTTGTGGCTCTCCTCCTGGTCGGCCAACTTCTTGGCCAGGCGGTCAAGCTCCAGGACCAAGGCGTTGTACTCGGCTTCCTTGGCGCGAAGGGCGGCCTGGGCCCCGCTGAGCTGCCCCCTCAAGTCGGCATTGGCTCCTGCAAGCATGAAGACAAAGGAAAATCAATAAGGAAGAAGTCGTCAAGGAAGATCTGACCCGACTGCTCAGCAGTCGGCCTGAATCTCGGGGACTACACCCAGTGGGTGCGCTGACGCGCCCCCACAGGAGATGAACGAAACAAAGCATGCACTCCGGCTGCTGGTCAGGTCTTCGGTTCTCCGTCCCAGCTCCTGAGCCTGGGAGTTGAAGGCAGCAGCGCGGAGGTTATGATACTCCTGGAAGATCAGATAGGAGGCGAGAATAAGATAGTTGTCAGGACCTAGTAAGTTCCAAGCCGCCTGCGCAGCAGCCGACTCGGAACTCGGGGACTACACCCAGTGGGTGCGCTGACGCGCCCCCACAGAAGAAATCAAAAGAGCAAAACAACCAAGGCCAGAAGACTCACCCGGATGATAGCCCACGTCGCGAGGAACTCTTGGGTGTATCGCTGCAGCGAGGCGGCTTGGGCTTGAAGCCGGTTCCGGACCTCCTGGGCCGCCGCATTCAGCTCGCCCGTCCCCCCGCTGGGAGTCCACTTGGACGTGCTGACGCTGGCCGCCTCCAGGGCCTCCGCCGTCTGGCTGGCGCCCGCAGCTCGGTGCGGCTCCGGTGCGGAGGTGCCTCCCCTGCGCGCCAGCGCAATGTCGGCTGCACCTCGAGGCCGGCCCCTGCCTCCGGCTCGCCCCCGGCCGGCTGCTCTGGCGCCGTGGCTGATTGGCCGCTTTGGCACGCCCCAGTCGGCGCCGTCTGCGGCGCCCCCTCCACGAAGACCACGTGGTCCTCCCTCCTCTCCATCACCGGCGGGTCTTGGTCAACCTCCTCCGACGGGGGCACAGGGATGTCGGGGGCCACGACACGGAGGAGAACGACGAGCAACGGAGGCTGGTTGTGCGAGGCCTCCGCCTCCGTCTCCGCGGCTGCCGCCTCCGCCCGGGCCTTGGCCGCCGCATCGGCCTGCTCCTTCGCCGCCTGGGCGGTCCTTCGCTCCGCCGCCTCCCGCTCCTCCCGCGCCTCCCGTGCGTTCCGCTCTGTGGCCGCCCTAAGGTCGGCGTGGGGATCCACACGACGGGAGCCGGAGGACCCTCCAGTCGGCCCGACTACGAAGCCGCCAGGACCTCGCTCAAGGGAAAGCGGTGCCCTGCCCGGCGAGCAAAGAAAGGTTCAGAAGAGCTTCAATCGAAAAGGACAACGAAATATATATATATATATATATATATACAAGACGTTTGACGACTTACGCCGAGATCGCCTGCGGCTGTTTCACCACCTTGCGGAAGCGGGCCGCCTTCACGGCCGCCTCATCCCGCTTGGTCGCCGCCGCGGAAGCCTTGGATTTCTTCGGCCGGCTGCCGAAGAAGGTCGACGCGGCCCAGCGCTTCTGCGCGCCGCCACGGGCAGCCGGCGTGGCAGACGGGCCCGCGCCTTGATGATCAAGCGCTGGCTGGCGGTGCGGGGCAGCTTCGACCTCGTCATCGTCTGGCCAGTCCTCGAAGCCGGCTCCAGGCCCCGCGCCTCCTGCCTCGTCGCCTTCCCCCACGATGGCGTCTTCCATGGCGGACGCTCCCAGGTCTGGGTCATCGGCGTCGTCTACCATGTGGTCGGGGAGGAGCTGGCGCTCTACCCCTGCGGCCCCGGCCGTCGGCGGAAGAAGAGGGTTCTGCTAAGGGCAAACCAACTGATCAAAGGTCGGCTATCATGAGGCCGGCTACAAAAAGGAAGAAAAGAAGAAAAACTTACGGCAGGCGGAGGGTTGGCGCGAGAATACGGCCCCTTTCCGTATCGCCAATCCTCGGCGAGCTTGCAGTTGGAGATGTAGTTCACCATGTAAGACACCTCTGCATGAGGCATCTCCCTGGTGCTCAGCCGGCACGGGTCGAAGCGGCCGCTCATCTGGCAAATCATGTGAGGCCGGCCTTGGAGCGGAAGTATCCGGCGCTCCACGAAGGCGGCCACCAAGTCGGCTCCAGTCAGGCCCTCCGACTGGATCATCACCCGGAGCCGGGAGACGGCTGCGTTCCCGGCCTGAGACAGCGACCTGGCCCGGTAGCTCCACGAAGGTTGCCTCCCAGCCGACGGGCCGGCTACGTAAGCCGGCAGGTTGACGTAGTCGCCTTGCGGGGCGACGTTCTTCACGTAAAAGTAGGACTTCTGCCAGAGCTTCACCGACTGGATCAGCGGGATGGGCGGGAACGGATTGTTCTTGCCCGTCCGCCTCATGGCAATGAAAGCTCCGCAGGGGGCGGGCACGCCCGCGACGACGGTGCCGAGCTTGCTCTGGAAGAATTCCCCCCAGAGCTCGAGAGTGGGGAGAACCCCAAGAAAGCCCTCGCACAGGGTGACGAAAGCCGACAGCAGCATCACCACATTGGGTGTGAGGTGATGCGGCTGGAGGTCGTAGAATTCAAGGAAAGCTTGAAGGAATCCGCTCGCCGGGAGGCCGAAGCCGCGCAGGCAGTGCGAGCGGAAGATCACCCGCTCGCCCTCCTCCGGTGCCGGCGAGATCTCCCTCGCCGGCGCCTGACGAACCCGCATGAAGTTCTCGCCCGGCAGGCGCCGCGTCCGGCAGAGGAACTCGACGTGGTCCTCATGGACGTTGGAGCCATCCCACGAGCTCGACAGCGCCATGGGAGCGATGCAGCGGGGAGCAAGACGAAGCGACGGCGTAGACGCACACGACCCTGCTACGGCGGGACCAAAGGAACCGAGAGGTTCGACGGCGGAACGGCACGGCAATGGGTTGCTGCGGAGGCGGAGGGAAGAAGAAGGAAGGCGAGAAGGGGCGGAGCGAGGGAGAGCGTGCGAGCCTCTGCCGCTCCCCCTCCTCCCCCTACTTATAGACCCGCGCGGCGGAGCCGAGGAGGCGTGGCGTGGGGGAACGTGGGGATCAACTGCGCCCACTCCCCCACGTCCCGCGATTATTGCGCCCTGATGGCGTAATAAAACCACCGCGGGAAGGCGAGCGGTCTGTGTGGGCCGCAGAAGATCCGCGCTCGGGCCAAGGCCTGGGAGTGGCGGGCCCGGGCCTGCGGCGGTGTCCCGTCGCGCGCGTGCGTTGGCAGGATTTCCTTGCCACGTGGCCCGCGGGATGGCGCGCGGTCAGCTCGCAGGCTGACCCGCGTTCCCGCCTACGAGGAACGGGGCTTTCCGAAGACGGCGCGCACAAACAAAGCCGGCCCCTCAGGATAGGAAGCTGACCAAGCTTCTCGTCTCTTTGTCAGCCTCGAAGCTCGATCAGCTTCGGGGACTACTGTCGGAGTAAATGACCACGGGTAGCCTAGCCGGCACCCCCTGGCTCTTCTGAAAAATTACAAGCCGATCCGGCCCTCAAGAATCCAAGACGTGGGGCCGCCTTCCCCTTGCCGGCTGTCTCCTAGGCCGGCTATCGGAAGGCGACCCGACTTTAGCCCTCACGAAGAAAGCCGCGGGAGGGCCGGCTCCGAGAAGCCGGCTGCGAGAAGGCCGACTCCAAGAAGCCGTCTCCCACAAAGCGGTCAAGATCGTACCCTCGAAGTCTGCATCCACATAACGGCGATGTGACAGGGCGTGGCTACAGTAAAGCCTGCCACCCCCAAATCCCAGAGCACGCCTGGCACAGTGCGTCGTACGGGTGGCCATGGCCCGTCCGGCACGGCACTGTTGCCACGTTGACCCTGATGTCATCCACGACGGGCTGCCAGTGCGGCCCACGGGCGGTGGGCCCCTTCGGGCAGAGAGACACCCGAAGGCGGCCATGCCTCCCCCAGTCGGCCCGAGACAGAGCTGGCTCTCCACAGCCGGCTTGCCACCTCCCTCGAAGGAGACGCCCCATTAAGGAGACAAGACGCGGTGAGGCTACAGCGATCACCCGCCGGACGGCGGCACTGTAGCCACGCCCACCTCGGCGAAGCCCTCGTCACCAGGATTGAGCAACAGTAACCAGCCACCGACAAGGCCCCGGACAGTGGGGCCTGCCTGTCGACCAAGGAGCCGGTAGCCGGCGGGACCCACCAGCCGGCGGGCCCCAGCAGCCGGCGCAGAAGCCGGCGAGTGTAGTCACAGACGGCTGGGCCCCACGCCCAGCCGGATTACCATTGTACCCCCGGGGGGTAGGCCTATATAAACCCCCCGGGACACCCATGCAAAGGGTTGATCCAAGCTAGTTCTAGACACCACATAGAGAGGGGAGGAGGGCTAGCCGTGCTCTTCTTCCTCTTCTCACAAAACAGCTCAAGGAGCATCGTGTAGCTACTTGTCCATCTAGTGATCATGCGGAGACCCCGCAGAGCAGCAGTAGGGGTGTTATCTCCACAGAGAGCCCCAAAGCTGGGTAAGTTTCGCCGGCGTGCATGTCTTCGCCTCATCCCACTTCCAGGCACCGGCGACGTCTTACTGGCTCCCACAATGATAAGCCACCCGTTGGCATATGTCGCACCTACCACCCGACAATCCGCAGTTTCCTTACTAGATGATTCACCCTTATTTTTAGGAACATACATAAGCTTGGCAATTTTAGTAGGAGGACTTGGAGTATTCTTCACGGAAGAAAAAGCGGTTCCCAAGTTTGTAATGATACCCTCAAGTTTATCAATTCTAGTAGAATCTAAGTTTATCTTCTCATTAACTATGGGTCCCTTTTCCTTAATATTTTTCAGAGTCATTCCTACCTTAGATCCATATTGAGTAATTTGATTGTGGATCTTTTTATCTAGATTTTCAATTAATTCAATAGTAGCAACTTTATTTTCAATAATTTCAAGTCTTTGCATAACATGCTCCAAAGTTAACATGGTTCCATTAACCAAAAGAGGTGGTGAGCCAAATAAATTTAGCATAGCATTATAAGAATCAAAGGTATGGCTACCCAAAAAGTTCCCTCCGGTAATGGTATCGAGGATATATCTATACCAAGGATTAATGCCTACATAAAAATTGCGGAGAAGAACTAAGGTAGATTGCTTCCTGGTAGATCTATTTTGAGCATTGCAAATTCTATACCAAGCATCTTTTAGATTTTCTCCCTCCCTTTGTTTAAAATTTAGAACTTCACTCTCGGGAGACAATGGAGAAGATATGAGACTAGCCATGACGATAAGAAAACAAACTAGCACACGAGCAAACAAGAGGCAAGCGGAAAGGAGAAGGAGGATAGAGAGAGAGGGCGAATAAAACGGCAAGGGTGAATTGGGGGGAGAGGAAAACGAGAGGCAAATGGAAAATAATGTAATGCGAGAGATAGGGATTGCGATGGGTACTTGGTGTGTTGACTTTTTGCGTAGACTCCCCGGCAACGGCGCCAGAAATCATTCTTGCTACGTCCTGAGCTTGCGTTGGTTTTCCCTGTAGAGGAAGGGATGATGCAGCAGAGTAGCGTAAGTATTTCCCTCAGTTTTTGAGAACCAAGGTATCAATCCAGTAGGAGGCCACGCTCAAGTCCCTCGTACCTGCACAAAACGATAGCTACTCGCAACCAACGCGATTAGGGGTTGTCAATCCCTTCACGGTCACTTACGAGAGTGAGATCTGATAGATATAATATTTTTGGTATTTTTGGTATAAAGATGCAAAGTTAAAAGTAAAATCAAAGTAAAAAAGCAAAGCAAGATTAAAGTAATGGAGATTGATATGATGAGAATAGACCCGGGGGCCATAGGTTTCACTAGTGGCTTCTCTCAAGAGCATAAGTATTCTACGATGGGTGAACAAATTACTGTTGAGCAATTGACAAAATTGAGCATAGTTATGAGAATATCTAGGCATGATCATGTATATAGGCATCACGTCCGTGACAAGTAGATCGAAACGATTCTGCATCTACTACTATTACTCCACTCATCGACCGCTATCCATCATGCATCTAGAGTATTAAGTTAAAAACAGAGTAACGCCTTAAGCAAGATGACATGATGTAGAGAGATAAATTCATGCAATATGAAATAAACCCCATCTTGTTATCCTCGATGGCAACGATACAATACATGCCTTGCTGCCCCTTCTATCACTAGGTAAGGACACCGCAAGATCGAACCCAAAGCTAAGCACTTCTCACATGGCAAGAACTCCCAATCTAGTTGGCCAAACCAAATAGATAATTCGAAGAGACTTGCAAAGATAACCAATCATACATAAAAGAATTCAGAGAAGATTCAAATATTATTCATAGATAGACTTGATCATAAACCCACAATTCATCGGTCTCAACAAACACACCGCAAAAAGAAGATTACATCGAATAGCTCTCCACAAGAGAAGGGGAGAACTTTATATTGAGATCCAAAAAGAGAGAAGAAGCCATCTAGCTACTAACTATGGACCCAAAGGTCTGAGGTAAACTACTCACACTTCATCGGAGGGGCTAGGATGATGTAGAAGCCCTCCGTGATGACGGCCCTCTTCCGGCGGAGCTCTGGAATAGGCCCCAAGATGGGATCTCGTGGATACAGAAAGTTGCGGCGGTGGAATTAGGTTTTTGGCTCCTGTTCCGATCGTTGGTAGGTAGGTATATATAGGAGGAAGAAGTACGTCGGTGGAGCACCGAGGGGCCCACGAGACAGGGGGCGCCCCCACCCTCGTGACCTCCTCTTTGACTCCCTGGAGTAGGGTCCAAGTCTCCTGGATCACGTTCGGTGAGAAAATCACATTCCCGAAGATTTTATTCCATTTGGACTCCGTTTGATGTTCTGTTTCTCCGAAACACTGAAATAGGCAAAAAACAACAATTCTGGGCTGGGCCTCCGGTTAATTGGTTAGTCCCAAAAATAATATAAAAGTGGAAAATAAAGCCCAATATAGTCCAAAACAGTAGATAATATAGCATGGAGCAATCAAAAATTGTAGATACGTTGGACAAGTATCACGGACTACTATGGCTCAAGGAGCACTAGACTACATTTCCCATAAGAGAGGCTGCCAAGGATAAACAACTAGATTGTCGGATCCCACACATACCAAGCATTTCAATCATACACACAATATGCTCGATATGTGTAAATACAACATGGCATCACAAGAAAACTCTACAACTCAAGTACTTTATTTAAAGGCTCCGGAGAGCCATACATAACATGTTCATACAGGTAGGGGTCACAAGACCCGACACTCAAGTCATACAAGCATACAAGCACATGCGGAAGCAAATAAGTCTGAGTACAGACACTAGAAAGAAAGAAGGCTTGTCGAAGCCTGTCTATCTACATAGGGCCCTCCATGGCCAGAATCACCACCTGGGTGGCAAGTTACTCATTGACGCCGAGGTCTACGTAAAACCCATTGGTGGGGGTGGTGTTGTCGTCTGAAAACAGTAATTAAAGCAACATGAGTACAAAGGTACTCAGCAAGTCTTACAACAGATCCTACTATACATGCTCATTCTCATGAAGGTGGTGGAGTTATTGCAGCAAGCCAGCTCTGACTCTTGGCTAAGCTATCCTACGTGACACCACTGTAAAATAGTTTTCGCACACGAGTCCACTAATCACCAACACAATACTCCACCGGGGATCCTCCCTCGTCATCCTACGAGAGGGCCATCCTCGGTACTCACAATTATCTCGAGTCTTTAAGTAGTAACCATTAACTTGTCTATGAACTGTATAGGCTACCAAGTAGTCCTTTACCGCGGACACGACTATTCGAATAGATGATGTTAACCTTGCAGGGGTGTACTTCTTCATACACGCTCTCACCACTTATCGTCGTTACACGACATGTACTCGGCAACCTTCAAGCGGAAGCCCAACGAGGGTGTCGGCCACGGCCTACCTAAACACACAAGTCTCTAGTCCAGGTTTATCACCTATCCAGGTTCCATCCGCAGGGAGTCCGGCCGAGGTTTCCACATACGGCCCCAAACGATGTGTACAGGGTCCCGAGACGCCAAATGGGAGCCCAGCATACCCGGCCACGGTGTATCTACCGCATCATAGCCCACCCCTAGGGTCAGCGCTACGCACGGCCGCCAACACATAACCTACAAACACTAGAAACTAGTTGCAACTCCTGGACAAAGTACTAGAGTGGTTAAGAAGCCGAGAGGTTCAATTAAGGATCCCAATGCATGGTAGTAACTGATTCTTAAATCACACATACAGATCTCAGTTCTTAGGGACGGCCTCAATGAAACAACCCACCATGTACTCCTACATGGCCTCTCATCGATACCTTTACCATATCATGTTCAACACATCCCTCACATTACCGACGTAATCATTTCACTCTAGCCCATCACCCAGATGAACCATACCTGACACAACTCTAAGCATAGCAGGCATAGCAAGGTAGGAAACACATACATGGCTCAATCAACTCCTACACATGCTAGTGGGTTTCATCTAGTTACTGTGGCAATGACAGGTCATGCAGAGGATAAGGGTTCAACTACCACAGCACACAGCAGTTCGAAACGTTGTTGTCTTAATGCAGTAAATGAGAGCAGAAGCGAGAACATGGGATTGTATCGATATGATCAATGGGGCTGCTTGCCGGATGGATTAGTAGTAGGGTACTGCCCTTCAGTTGGATACTCGGAGATATCCTCGGAGGCAGAACCTACCATGAAAGACACCACAGAACACAATCATCACATGGCAATATGCAACAATATGATGCATGCTATGACATGGCAATATGAGGTGTCCTGCCTAATGCAATGTGAAACAAGTTGGTTTGGGTCCATTTGAATCAACAATGGAAGCTTATGTTCTTAAGCATTATAAGTGTAGTAGCTTGTTTCACCTAATCAGCAAGGTTAAAATATTTTGTCATGCATGAAACCATTACATATGGAAAGATTGAATTTTTCTGATCAAATTTCATATATAAATCTTTTCATTTGGAGCTACAGATTAAAACTTATGAATTTTTGAAGTTTGTAATATTTTCTGGAATTTCCTATATAAGAATAATTCCAGTAATTTAGTTTTTGAGTCAGCATTGCGTCAGGGAGATGTCAGCAGGTCAAAGGCGCCAGCCCAGGTCAAACCTGACCGGTGGGCCCCGTCTGTCAGTGGTAAATTAACTAACTAATTTTGATTAGTGCTAATCTAAGTTAATTAGCAGGGCGGTCCCACGTGTCATAGACTCAGGGGAAGTCAACCTGGGCCCACACGGAGTCAAACAGGGTCAAACTCACCGGCGTTTAGCCGCTGGCGAGGCCAGACGCGCGGAGTGATGCGGGTTTCGTGCTTCGGCGACCAAAACGACGGCGGAGAGCATCTACGCGTAGCTGGGAGCAAGCCGCATCGAGTGGTGGCAGTGGGTGGAGCTGGGGTGGCCAGAAACGTCGCCGGCGATGACCTTGGCGGTCGCCGGAGTTCGGGTGAGGTCGAAACCGAGGCTACGGGCACGGCGAGGCACGTGGAGTGGTGCTACGGGTTCCTGCGAGTGCGGTGAGTGCGTTGGTCACAAGGGTATGGCCGGTGGGTGGCCGGAGTCACGTCGGCGACGAGCTCGGTGGCGGCGGGTGCTCGGGTGTGCGTGGTGTGGTGCACACGGTGCTGGAGGAAGTTAATGGAGAGGGGGAGGAGGTAGCTGGGCTCACGGCGATCACAACGAGGCAGACGGAGAGGTCGGGGACGAGCTGGTGCTGCGGTGAAGGCGAAGGGGATCTCCGGCGGCCGGAGTTGGGTAAGACGGGGTCGGGGCGACTCCAGAGCGGGTGAGCGCTTGGGGCTTAGCCTGCTTGACGTAGTCGACGACGGCGGAGCTCGTGGACATGATGGCGCGGCGCGAGGACGACGGAGGGCGTGACTACGGCGACGGTGCGGCGGCAGGGGCGTCGGCCATGGTGGGAGAGGGCAAGGGAGAGGCGTTGGGGGTGAATGGAGGGGTCCAGGGGGTCGGGGCAATGACGTGGAGTTCGTCCAGACGTCCAGGGGCGCGGGCGGCAAGCAGGTGGCGCCGTGGCGAGCTCAGGCGTGCCGGCGCTCACCTCTCTGCCTGCCTGCCTGGCGAAAGGAAGCAGCTGACTGGCCATGGGC
Organism: Triticum urartu; assembly: GCF_003073215.2. Classification (NCBI taxonomy): domain Eukaryota; kingdom Viridiplantae; phylum Streptophyta; class Magnoliopsida; order Poales; family Poaceae; genus Triticum; species Triticum urartu. The sequence goes on along the minus strand of NC_053026.1, from coordinate 642,639,913 downwards.
CAGCACAGTGCTAGGCCGCCAGGTGGGCCGGCTGGTAAGTTTCCTTTCTCTCTCTTTTTCTGTTTTTTATTTACTCTGTTTTGTGTTTTGAAATAGTAAAAATACTATTTCATTTAGGAAAAACCTGAAAATATTCAGAGGCACATTTAAAAATATTCTCAACAGTCTAAAAATACTTTCAGGATTATTTGGGCATTTTAAAATATTTATAGGATTTAAATTGCCCAAATGCAATTAGTAATGAATTAATCCAATGACCTTAAGATGTCCTAGAAAAGTGTGCACCATTTTTGTCAAAGGTTTTAACGCAAAACAAAAAAGATGGACTTTTTAGAAGGGCATTTCAGGTTCATTGAAAAAGTTTTTAGTAAACCCTAGTTGTTCAAGGGAGGGGGGGTGCTGGGGGTTCTGTGATCCCCATTTCAGTTTTCTAAGAAAGTAAACATGATGCAACACCCTAATGCATGAACTAGCTAGGGTGTGACATGCCGGGCTTTCGGTATTTGGATCGGTCGGATCGTGAAGACGTATGACTACATCAACTGCGTTGATATAACGCTTCCGCGAACGGTCTACGAGGGTATGTAGACAACACTCTCCTCTCTCGTTGCTATGCATCACCATGATCCTGCGTGTGCGTAGGAATTTTTTTGAAATTACTACGTTCTCCAACACGCCTTCCTCAGACTAGCGTTCCTCCTTCGCAGTGACGTGGATGAGCGTTGTGGCGGGGGTCCTCCACTCCTATTGTGAGCGGAGCTCCCCCATTTACCTTTAGTGTTGTACCCATTCACCTTTAGTGTTGTACGTGTAAGTGATGGTGCGACCATGGTGTGGAGGTCCTAGGAAGCAGCAACGTAGTGCGACACCTCTGCGGCCTGCACCTTCACCTTGGCTCGTGCGCCACCGTACCCTATCCCTGCGTGCTTACAAACCCCGCAAGTTCAGGTAACTTTCTCTCGACGATCTTGGCCTCCCTCTCCCATGCTTTCTTCCCTCACTTGCTATTTGCAATCACCGATGTTACTGTTGATTTTGTTCGTATTGTTTATTTATTTGTGCCGATGGATATTACAGTAAGCCGGGAGTGGACACCTAGGAAGAAGGAATTGAAAAGAAACGACGCATTGCAATTATAGTCAGTAGAATGGCACCCCCAAATTTCTACAGAAATAAAGTGAAAATGAATGATGTACTGTACCAGTAATATTCAGGGAAGTGTCTCAAAATAGTATAGTTTGTTGACACTAGATTTTGGCACGGCGAAGAACTTAATTAAGATGGCTTCAAATGGAGAAGTGTTCAAAGTGAGAAATTTTCGTATCGTCAAAAGGAAAAACTTTGATATTTGGGACATAGTCATAAGGTCTCATCTCTAAGGCCGAAGTTGTGTTCGAAGTACTTAGATTTTGTATTCAGAACACTATTTGGCTGATTACGTCCCCAAGACTACCCCATATTGAAAACTGATGTACATGAATTGTCTTCGTCTCGTCGAAACGATCAATTTTTATATAAAGATTGTCTTAATCCGAGGTCATATGCAAAAGTTAGATCCCACACAGTGCGCCCCTCCAGTGAGAAAAAATATGACGCCCGGAACCAGACACATATGTGGGTATGTCTGATGTGCTGCGTGAATAATTAGCTATATTGCACGAGCAATTTGACCCTCGAGATGACCTTTGATGAAAAAACGTTCAACATGAAAGTTGTTCGTGTCGTCGAAACGGTCAAGATTGCTTTTGGGCTCATTTTCATCTGAGGTCGTTCGTCATCACAAAAAAGACCCTCAAAGTACAGCCAGTTTAAACCGAACAGTTTTGGAAAGTTTGGATAAAACCAGTCCCAATTTGACTAGGGTTTTGGATGTGAATTGATGTAATTTTCTTGTAAGGAAAGCATAGATAAATCCTTTGCTTGTACGAGAAGTCCAGCCGCCTCTTATATATGTTGGGGGTAACGGCCGATTAAAACAACACCAATCGAATAAACACATCTACTACTTTTTCGTGTTCATCTACTTTTTATCTCTCCCTTGTATCTTTCTTCTCACTCTTCGCTAGTTCTTCATGCCGGAGGGCTGCGGAATCACGATGCTATAGGGGTCAGCAAATCGACCTGGAGCAGCCCATAGCCGCCGCGAGCCCTGACGGGGTCCCTCCCGGGTAAGCGGGGCTTCGGGTCTACAAAAGCGTCTGCCGGCTGTCCTGCGTATCACGCTGCCGGTCAGATCTCCTTCGACGCGAGCTGCGGTGCATCACCCCCAGTGTCGAGGGTACACGGTGACGTGTTCGTGTGCGAACACACTTTTTGGCGACTCCGCTGGGGACGAAGCGTTGAACGGTCTCCGACCCGTTCTTGCTACGAAGAGATCGTCATCTAGGGTTTGACATCTACAAAGGTAATATGAATACCCACTTCAGTTATGTAGATGCAAATAATGCATACGTTCTTGCTAGATCGTCTAATGAGCATAATGTATCAGCTAGCCCTAGTTTTATCAATAATGTATCTAATTATGTGCAACAACCGATTCAAAATAATCTTCATGCTTCAACTTCATATAATTTCAGCAACATGCAACATATGTATCCAACTCCCATATGCATCGGCAACCCCACAAATCTATATGCCGATGAATAACATGATGAGTTCGGTTAATCAAGTTGAGATACCCCATGTAGGAACTTCCAATAGGATGCAACAAAGTGTTTCAACTTTTTATTCATCGGCAAATAACTTGCAGTTTGTTAATCCAAATGTGCCGGTGGATAGGGGAATTGACCATGCTACTACTAGTTATTCGGCCAATTACCCTCAAACATCATATGCTACACCTCATGCTGCTAATTTTCTGGCACCATACACTACTGTTGATGTCCATAATTCGGCTCCCCACCTTCATGGTCATAGCTGAATAAGTGAAACTTCTACAGGAGCACAAGTGCCTTCACCTACTACCGTGGCATAACATGTCCCCCCAACACAATTACAGAATTTCGGTGACATATCGTTACCGAAAGAGTCTAAAAGTGTCGGGGGGCAATTCTATCCAGATTGGGTCATTAAGAAAAATCTTACATCTTTTTGGGATGAATGCAATGTTGTTCTACATGAATTAATAAAAGAGAGAAAGCCTATTAATTCTACTGCAATCCAAGTTAGATTATGCCAAAAAGAGAAAGCATTGGGTGTGGATAGAATTATCAAAAAACATGGTGATTCGGATAATAAAGTTAATTCGGCTATTGAAAAGACCGAATCAAATATTATGTATGCCGAATCTATTCTAGAAAAACAGGATGACAAGGTGTTGGGGAGCTATTCGAAAGAGGAACAACCTATCGTTCAAGTAACGCAACCATCATGCTCTCCCAACGTGTTTGAAAAGGTATGTCTAGCAAGTGATTTACCTATCTTCCGATTTGGTCGCAGCTTTATTGTTGATGCTTCTATAAGAGAAATTCTCATAAGTAATTTTGAAAGATCAACGACGAAGGGAAATTTACTTGTTAGCAATAAAACTGTTATAGAACATATCGGTCAGTCTATTGTGCCATTTATAAAGACCGATAGTGACCTATTATTGCAGCCAAAGTTTTCCCCATTGCTTTATCAAAATTTCATATCTAATTGGGTAGCATTGCTTGTTTCTTACTGTGTATTCTAACTATTTTCGTTTCAGAAATTTAAAGCCAAGGTCAAATTCTTTTGAAAAATCCGATGCTAATATAATATCTTATCTAAATACATCGGAGATAGGGTGTAAAACACAATGCATAGCCGAATGGGGAGATTCTAAATCTGAACCATTTGTTTGCTCAACTCCAAAGCCATTTGCACACCAAGATCAGCTAGAAAATAAGAAGTATACCTTCAATTCAAGCATGTGTGATCAAATATTTAATTTATTGCTGAAAAATAATTACATTAAAGTTCTTGATCACCATGTGAAGCCATCAATCCAAGGACGAATGTATTGCAAGTTGCATGATTCGTCCAAGCATAATTTTGAGGATTGCAACATTTCGTCAAATAGTTAAATCGGCCATTGATAAAGGACGATTAAAATTTGTTGAAACACCAAGGGATGACCATTCTATTCTGATTGGTCCTAATGGAAAAAGGTTTTTGAATCGGCTGCTTCAAGACGATTCCTTTAAAGATGAGAAGGTAAAAACTACAGGTGATGGGATCAAGCTTTCAAGTAAAAAAGTTGTTCAAGAGCACAATGAAAATATTTTTTGAAGGCATGAGTTCTATCGAAGATACAATGAAGATGCCAAGGACTGGGGGGCAACAAGAAAATCCAAAGATCGATGCAAGTCAAGACAAATGAGATAAAAGCCGCAATAAGCACAAGTGCAAGAAATCCAAGGTCACTTTTGCACAATTATTAGATAAATATCAAAAGAAGAGTGAAGAGAAAAGTTCTTATTGGCCAACTAATGGAAAAGCATCAAGATCACCCCCTAGGCGCAAACCCGAGGATTGGTATTGGAAAATGAGAATTCTAATGCGGTATATTCATATCCATATTTTGTGCCGCCAATGCCAATGCCATGGATACCTTCCTATGATCATGTAAATCCATATCCATTGTGGGACAAGTATGATACAAGGGCGCATTCTTCATCTTATTTTAGACCATCTCACAAACATTATGTAGCTCCAAAAAGATCAACATTTGAACAATCACATGTCAAAGACCGTTTCAATCATAAGGAATCGGTCCGGAGCTCAAGGAACAAGAAAGAGGTGGTCAAACAAATTTATCGTGTTAAAAAGATGGCCGTAAGAGTGCTACTTCAGACTTGATCTCAAATGAGAAGGAACCAATTAAAGTATTGACATTGTCTACTAATGGCGATGAGGCAAGTCAATCAAGTACCAAATCTGAAGAGAAGAAGTTGAGAGTGCACATGGTAAAACTAGAATTGTCATTGCTTCAAACAAAATCACAGCCAGGGTGCCCACTCGGCTTATCATATTGGCAAAAGAAGAAATTACAAAAACTTAGTGCACAAGAACTTGAAGAAAGGAATATGGCATGGGTTCCCAAAGGAAGTATTCGAAATAAGAATTATGTGCAAGCTTCCTTTACAAGGAGTGCGGCAAATGTGAAGAAGGAAAAGAGTGAAAATTATGAAGGACCAAGCCGAAGGTTTAAACATCTTCGGTCCAGACATTATCCATTTTCTTCAACAATGTCGTTGATGCCTATGCCATCGAATTTCTCATCAAGTATGATTGGTTACCCTCAATGGGCTTATTTTAAACCATGGATGCAATATAATTTCTTACATCATAAAAGGGTATTACCAAATCATCATATGTTTGATTAGCTTTACTTCTGTTGCTAATCCAAATGGCCGATATATACTTATCGTCCTAAGCACATAAAATGGCCGATGGAGTGTTGACATCGTCCTTAGTAAAAGCATCATGCAAGTTATTTTTTGGCACACAAGTTTGCCGAAAAACAGGGGGCATGTCTTGACACCAGATTTTGGCACATCAAAGAACTTAATTAAGATGGCCTCAAATGGAGAAGTGCTCAAAGTGTTAAAGTTCCGTATCGTCAAAAGGAATTTTTTTGATATTTGGGCCATAGTCATCCGGTCTCATCTAGGCTGAAGTTGTGTTCGAAGTACTTATATTTTGTATTCAGAACACTATTCGGCTGATTACGCCCCCAAGACTGCCCCATATTGAAAACTGATCTACATTAATTGTCTTCGTCTCGTCGAAACGATCGATTTTGGTCATATGCAAAAGTTAGAACCCGCACAGCGCGCCCCTCCAGTGAGCAAAAATATGACGCCCGTAACCAGACACATATGTGGGTATGTCTTATGTGCTGCGTGAATAATTTGCTATCTTCCACGAGCGATTTGACCCTCGATATGACCTTTGATGAAAAAACGTTCAACATGAAAGTTGTTCGTCTCGTCGAAACGGTCAAGATTGCTTTTGGGCTCGTTTCCATCTGAGGTCGTTTGTCACCACAAAAAGGACCCTCAAAGTACAGCCAGTTTAAACCGAGCAGTTTTGGAAAGTTCGGATAAAACCAGTCCCAATTTGACTAGGGTTTTGGACGTGAATTAATGTAATTTTCTTGTAAGGAAAGCCTAGATAAATCCTTTGCTTGTACGGGAAGTCCAGCCGCCTCTTATATATGTTGGGGGTGACGGCCGATTAAAACAACACCAATCGAATAAACACATCTACTACTTTTTCATGTTCATCTAATTTTTATCTCTCCCTTGTATCTTTCTTCTCGTTCTTCGGTAGTTCTTCATGCCGGAGGGCTGCGGAATCACGAGGCTCTAGGGGCGAGCGAATCGACCTGGAGCAGCCCATAGCCGCTGCGAGCCCTGACGGGGTCCCTCCCGGTTAAGCGGGGCTTCGGGTATACAAAAGCATCTGCCGGCTGTCCAACGTATCGCGCTGCCGGTCAGATCTCCTTCGACACGAGCTGCGATGCATCACCCCCGGCGTCGAGGGTACACGGTGACGTGTTCGTGTGCGAACATAGTTCAATCTGAAACTATATATTTGATGGCCCATTCAAATTTGGACTTGGTATTACAATTGCACAACTCGCTTTTCGTCTGCTTATTCAAATTTACCAAATTTAAAATTCCATATGAATTCTAACTGCATATACTATAAAATGTTATTCAAGAAAGGATGCTTTACATCTGAGGAGATCCCTTGATGCGAGATAGGTGGTAAATACTAAATAGCATGGTGTTTCTTTATAGGTGGTAAATACTAAATAGAATGGTGTTTCTTTTTACATCTGAGGAGATCACTTCATGCTAGACCACATTTTTTTTGTCCAATAATTTTTCAAGTGTACCAACTGATGCTATATCTTATACTCCTTCATATATGCATGTATTCTTAATGTTGATTCTTTTTCCTTGAGATGACACTGCAAAATTTTTGTGGCCACTACAACGATGCATTTTTCTGACCCCATTTACAGACAATACAACAGAAACAGGGATCAAGAACTGCTTATTATTGTGCTAATAGCCTAACACACTCCTTGATGGTTTGTGCTTAATTTTATCAGATATATATAATGCATGCTTTGCAAATTTATATCATTATCTATTGTAATTCTTCTACCCCTCTTAGATCATTATTTATTGCAATTGTGTAAATTTCCATATATAGTCTGTTGTGGCTGCAGTAAAACTTTCTCTGCGTGCTAATATGATTTTCTTTTCTTGTTCCATCTTTGCAGTTTTTATCTGTTCATTTTTTTGCAGGTGAAATACCAATGAGATTCAGATATAGAGGCTCAAGGAAATAGGCCTTGACAAGGTACGTGCTTAGTTTTGAAGGCTAATAAAACTTGAAAGTTTGGTCTGATATTCTCAAACACATGCGTCGGTTTCATTATTATCACTTGGAGACAATTTTACATGTCCCAGTTAAAGCTATGTAGCCTTCCGTTAGTGAACATTCTAGAATTTGTATATGATAGAAATTTTCAGTGCTCCAGTGTTTCAACAGGTTGTAGCACACTCATTTGTAGCCTTTAGCTATATAAGATACATATATACCAGCTTTAGGAACTCCCTCTTAATATTGTTGTGTATATTTTTGTCGTTCAGTTGGACAATCTAGATTACTGTTTTCTTTGGCTTTTGATGAAGTTTTAGCATATTGTCTCCTTGAAAATAGCTAAAAAAACGATTCTATTTATCGGTTCAAAACAAAAGTGTTATGTTCTCAGTTGTACCATTCTTGGATAGTATATCAGTTTTAGGGAATTCTAAGTATGAAATTCCGTAGTTGTCAAATATTATTTATTATACGAAGATTACAGTTTATGGACACTTGCTTGCTTCACTACCTTTTATCCTGCTAAAACTTATATTGCCAATGAGATCATTTGAGCAGGAACAATATTCTTACTGAATAGAATACAATAACCCAAGGTGAGCATTACTTTTTTTTCTTCTTTTCCATGAGTTCCTCTCATGTTCTTTTTCTTGTCACACATCTTCTCGCCCAATGGCAGCCATAAGGGAGAGGGAGCTATGTGCCGTTGTGGTAGGTAGTGTCTAACGATGAAACCCTATATATCACATCATGTTGTGGCTGTCAGCCGCTTCGGGTTTGCCTCTTTGGGTAGTCCTGCAGGTCTGTAGTGTGCAAGTCCCTTTCAAGGCCTATCCATCCATTTAGGCATCTTATCCAAGCTGATCTATATGTTCATATACTTCATGCTTTTGTCCGCCAAAATAACTATCTGATTATGCATTTGTCAGATTCACCTGTGAACACTCATGAGCCACAGGTTTCGCCAGTATGTATTCTATTTGATAAGATTGTTTCACCTGATGTATATTAAAGTAATGAGTCACCCTACATCCTTTACTTCTTTTAATCATGGCGTACATTGGTTGTAGCTACTATATATATAGCACACAGACTAATAGATGTAGTTGCCTTCTTTCTTAAAACTGAGACATTGATATACTGAGAAACGTCTACCCTAATTTGAAGTGCTCCTTGAAGTTTGAGCACATCTTAGTGTTAAGTTTTTCCAATATTATTGCTTCAGAATTATTCACCAGTATTGGGTACTGCTTATGCTCCACTTATCATTTTATTGTCAAAACTAGATCATCGATGGCGCGCGTTGCCGCACCCGTATGTTATGGTGATAGAATTATAGGAATTTAAATAAAATAAAATACATGTTAGTACCAAAAGTAAGCACAAATCTAAAGCAGAAGGGTGTAGCAAATAATATTTTAACTAATCATGATAAGAATATAACCTCTCCATTTCAATAATAATAATGACATAGCATCCCAATTGAGTTATTTACTAAAATGCAATGCATCATGTTGCAAATAATGTTTTTCGCAAATATATGAACTGATGGTTCTTTCATAGCCTCCATGCTTTGATTCAAATGTGATGAAGTTCATGATGATTTTTGGAAGTAGATAGATTGACCACACAAAGCAGAAGAATCAAACCCAAAAAAATGAGAGTTTACGTCGAATGAATTCAACGACTACTGCAAGAAGATTGGCATAAAGAGGTTCCTCATGGCACCTTATACGCCGCAGCAGAACAAGGTTGTTGAAAGGCGCAATCGAACCGTCGTTGACATGGCAAGGAGCTTACTCAAAAGCAAGAATCTGCCGGGGACTTTTTGGGGAGAAGCTGTCTCGACAGCGGTCTATCTTCTCAACCGGGCTCCAACGAAGGCAGTGATCGGCAAGACTCCGTATGAAGAAATTTACGGACTGAAGCCGAATGTGTCTCATCTACGGACGTTTGGGTGTGTGGCGCATGTGAAGACGGCGGAGCCGCATCTCTCAAAGTTTGCCGATCCTAGCACCAAGATGGTGTTCATCGGATACGAGAGGAGTTCCGGCACCAAGGCATACCGCTTCTACGATCCACGAATGAAGCGTCTACGGATTTCACGTGACGTTGTGTTTGAAGAAAACCAAGCGTGGAATTGGAGCGCAGCAGCCGATGATGCTCCAAATAGTAACATATTCACAGTTGAATTTACAATTGATGATGATGCAGGGGAGGACGTCCAGGTGGTTGGCAAGACGCCCAACCAAGGTGACCACAATGGTAGTGATCATCATGGTGCTGATAGCGACAACGACGCGCACGACACGGGTGGAGATCTCGACAACAAGGCGCATAGTGATGATGACAATCAAAATGATGGTCACGATCACGACGACTATGCCAACGACGCAGATGCCAACGACCCGGCATCTACCATGCCCGAGACTCAACCGTCTTCCTCAAGTGCATCAACGCCGACACAATTTGTGTTGCCTCCTTCGCAAGCCACAACGGATTCTTCCGGGCCTCGCCGCTACAAGACCCTCAAGAAAGTCTACAAGTACGCAAAGCCAGTTACGCTCGAGTATTCCAATTTGTGTTTAGTCGGAGTTTAGGAGCCGGCAAACTTTGTAGAGGCGAGCAAAAGTTCAAATTGGATGCACGCCATGGATGAGGAGATGAAGACGATCGAGAACAATGGCACGTGGACTTTGGTAACCCGACCTCCGAACCAAAAGGCCATAGGTTTGAAGTGGGTTTACAAGTTGAAGAAGGACATGAAGGGTGCCATTATGAAGTACAAGGCAAGACTCGTCGCAAAGGGCTACGTACAACGTCAAGGAGTTGACTATGAGGAGGTGTTTGCACCGGTTGCTCGAATCGAGACGGTAAGAGTGCTCTTAGCTTTGGCAGCACAAGAGGATTGGAAGATTCATTATATGGATGATAAATCCGCTTTCCTCAAACAGTGACCTCATAGAAGAAGTGTACGTAGAACAACCCCTCGCCTACGAGAAGAAAGGAGAAGAAGAGAAAGTTTACAAGCTCAAGAAGGCACTTTACGGGCAAAAATCGTTGTGGAACTCAAAGTTAGACCGAATTTTGGTCACGCTCGAGTTCAAAGGATGTTCCCTCAAAGATCCTAAAGACAGTCTACCATGTAACGAAGAACAGGTGAAGGTTCAAGTCGCGATTAAGAATGAGCGTTGGCATCAAGCTATGGACGAGCCGACGACAAGAAAGGCGATCCCTGAAATGCTACGAAAAACGAAAGCATTACCAAAGGTAAAGCATACGGGCAATCGTATTTGGGATCCAGGTCGCACTGATGACTGTCCTGTTTAGGGAGGGGGGGGGGGAATGTGAGCGTTAAACACGACCGCAAGTTTGCTTAGACTACAAGTGCATGTGCGTGTCTGTAGGACTAGTGTTGAACACCGAATAGGATTAGTACTATTTGGCAACTAGGCTGAGTAGTATATATATTCATGTATCCCCTTGTAAACATCAACCGATCAGAAAAGGCAATAAAGAACCAGGCTCGAGACGAGCCTGTTGCAATCCATCATCTTGTTACGCGTGTGTTCCGTCGAGAGAAGTCGTTAGGTTCCGTCGTAGTATACGTACGTGAGTACATACCGGCGAGACATCACGAACGGTTGCTGGGAATCGATCAAGCTGGCTGTGTGCTAGCTTGCTTGCTAGTTTTGCAAGTACGTGGAGTTCCTGGGTAATTTGATCTAGGATCAAAAACCAACAGTTTTCGGCCCACTTTCGAAAAAAATGACCCTCTATTGACAAGAATCGGCTCATATTCGACGTAGTTTGGCATAAATTCTAAACATACATAATTTTTTTATCATATAGTTCATCATAGAAAATCAATAGAAATCAAATAGTTCAACAAATAGTGCAACAACAAATAATTTAATACAAATTATATAGTTTAACAAATAAAAACTCATATTTCATCACACATCAAACTACGCGTTGTTGGCGCCGCTCCTCTTGCAGTGCCGTTTCTTCTTCTATCTTGAGCTGCCTCGCACAACTCTCTCTATCTTCTTCTCCCAGGAACAGCAGAACACACATCATGAAAACTCACACGCACACACACTTCACCAAGGAGAAAGCTGGCATTGCCTCTTGTCTTCCTGTGAAAATCACATGCGCTTTATTTTCCTCCGTCCCTCTCGGCCTCACTCGTTCATTTGTTGAACTTAAATAGGCAATACAAATGACTCCACACCCAGCCACTAACTCACGCACGCGCAAACTAGGCTAACGGGCACACTCGGCCATTACCTCATGTACCCACACACTAAGCTAACTACCCTGGAATCACTCCAGCATGCACACGACTCGGTAACCCACTAACTAATCCATGCATGCAACCATTGACTAGATAACTCACTAGCTAATGATCAGGCTAACTACACATACGCACGACTAGATGACTCACTCCATGCAAATACAATCAATATGACAAGATTAATGCTAACATTGACCCCCTTAATCTTGTCATGCCAACTCCTCTAATTTTGATGTAGATCACCCACATCTTCTTGCCACATGCAGCAACATCACCTTGCCGTAGACGACGCTGCATGCGCCGGTCACCACGGTAACCTTGCCGCTTCACTTGTGTTCGCCATTAGCATCACACGAACCCTCCTGCGATGGTAGTCATGGGCACCTACACTGGCCTCTGCATCTCACGAAGCTTGCCGCCACCTGCAGCCACCACATCTCGTGGATTCTACCGCCACTGCGACCTCCACATCTCATGGAGCTTGCCGTTGATGCACGACCACTGCTATCCTCGTCGCCCGATCGCCGCACCTTGCCTCCGGCGAGCACAACACATGCCGGTACGCAGCCAGCCACCTCTTGACATGGACGACCCCTTCGCTACGCCGATCATCATGCCATCATCATCTTGCGGCATCGCACCGCAACATCCCACCGGCGGCATTGCGCCGCCGCGGGTCATCACCTCGCGCCGGAGTCCTTCACCTCACATGGAGTCCACCACGCCGTCGTCGTTGGATCGACGAGGGTCTGATGCCAATTGTTGGTGCCGCTCCTCTCACAATGCCGCTTCTTCTTCTACCTCGAGCTGCCTCGCCCAACTCCCTATCTTCTTCTCTCAGGAACACCAGAACACACACCATGAAAACTCACATGCACACACACTTCATCAAGGAGAAAGTTGGCATTGCCTCTTGTCTCCCGGTGAAAATCACAGGCGCTACATCTGGCCCTCTCGGCCTTACTCGTTCATTTGTTGAACTTAAATATGCTGTACAAAGACTTCACACCCAGCCACTAACTCACGCACGCACAAACTAGGCTGACCGGCACACTCGGCCACTACCTCACGTACCCACACACTAAGCTAACTACCTTGGAATCACTCGAGCATGCACACGACTCGTAACCCACTAGCTAATCCATGCATGCAACCATTGACTAGATAACTCATCCGGATAACTACACATACACACGACTAGATGACTCACTCCACGCAAATACAATCAATATGACAAGATTAATGCTAACAGGCGTCACCCTTGATCCTCCATAGATGCTCCACCAGATCCTGCTGCGGTTCTTGATGCACCTGTGGATCTCAGATCTCCCGACGCATATTGAGGTAGGCAGTCCAGGTTGTCGGTAGCTGGTGATCAACTTCGGCAAGAGGACCCTGCCTGTAGTATGGTTCAATGTCAAACACTGGCTCTTCCTGCTTGCTCTCAATGATCATATTGTGCAAGATGACACATCAAGTCATGATCTCCCACATTTGATCTTTCGACCAGGTCTAAGCAGGATACCGGACAACAGCAAATCGAGATTGGAGCACACCAAATGCCCGCTCGACATCCTTCCCGCAAGCCTCCCAAACCTTGACAAAGTGGGTCTTCTTGCCTCCTGGCACATCGTTTGAGATAGTCTTCACAAATGTCGACCATCTCGGATAGACGCCATCAGCTAGGTAGTACCCCTTGTTGTAGTGCCGTCCATTGACCTTGAAATTCACCGGAGGAGAATGACCTTCAAGAAGGCAAAGACAGGGGAGCACTGCAGCACGTTGATGTCAGTGTGAGTTCCTGGCATACCAAAGAAGGAGTGCCAAATCCAGAGATCCTGTGTGGCCACCGCCTCACATACCACATTGCATCCGCCTTTGGCGCCTTTGTACATCCCCTGCCAAGAAAATGGGAAGTTCTTCCATTTCCAACGCATGCAGTCAATACTTCCAAGCATCCCAGGAAATCCTCTTGTTGCATTCTGTGCTAAGATCCGAGCAGTGTCTTCCGCATTGGGTGTTCGCAAGTATTGCGGTCCAAACACTGCCACCACTGCCCTGCAGAACTTGTAGAAACACTCAATGGTGGTGGACTCGGCCATGCGCCCATAGTCGTCGAGCGAATCACCAGGAGCTCCGTATGCAAGCATCCTCATCGCTGTCGTGAACTTCTGGATTGTGGTGAATCCAAGTTTGCCGGTGCAATCCTTCTTGCACTTGAAGTAGCTGTCGGACTCCCAGATGGAATTCACAATCCTGAGGAAAACCTTTCAGCTCATCTGATAACGGCGTCGAAATACTTTGTCGCCGTGCAGTGGAGCGTCAAGGAAGTAGTCGAAGTAGAGCATGCAACAGCCTTCCAGACGATGTCGGTTCTTTGCTTTCATCCGCCCCGGCGCCGAGCCACCTCGCCGTGGCTTTTAATTGCTCGCGAGCAGGCTGGCGAGGGCGGCGAGGACCATAAGATGTTCCTCTTACTGGACGTCGGCATCGGCTTCCTCCTCCAGCAGCGCGGCGAGCGCCTCCTTGTCGTCCGAGTCCATTGCCGAGCAGGCAAATCGCCGAACACCTTGCGGGCGTGGTGGGTGCCCACCCGCCGGAACACTGCCCCTACGCGGCCGGAACGCTGGAAAAATCGCCTAGACGGTGGTGGAGAGGCTGCCTCGGCGAAACCTCTTCTCTTTTTCTGGCAGGAAATGGCTTAATCTAGCGGTGGTGGGCGGTGGGCGGCGCCGGGATCGGCAGGGTGGCGGCCGAGCGAGTGGGAGGTGGGAGGAGAATCTGGAAGATTGGCTTGACTTTTCACCTGACGATGTGGGCCAGGCATGCTTTTCCCTTGCGCTGGCGCCCATGAGCGCCCCAGTGCGCCGGGTTCGACTTGCGATCATCGGGCCCAAAAGCAGGCCGAGCCGGCGAATTTCGGCGTCTCGGGGGCGCGACTGGGGCGTCTTTTCGGCGCCGGCGCGAAAAAAGTTGCATGGAGGGGCTTGTTGGGAGCGCGGCTGGAGTTGCTGTTATGGGGCTTGTTGGGAGCGCGGCTGGAGTTGCTGTTATGGGGCTTGGGGACCCTATCGTCTTTCGGGGGCTTGGTGTCATGGTGGCGTTGGCGGTTCGGGTCGGGCGGGGAAAGCGGTTGTGGCGATCCGGCCGTCCACCGGAGGACAGCTCCATGCCTAATGGCGTCCCGACACGAGAAGGCTGCAGCGAGTGTGGGAAACTGACGCGCCGCCATGTCCCGTCCCCATTGTATCTTCGTGGAAGGTGGAGAGGATCGGGAGGAGGGAGGAGGTTGGAAGGAGGGCATTTCCTATTTGGCGCTGCAGGCGCCCGTTAATGCGTATTCTGCAAACGGGCGCCTGCAGCGCCCCACGCTGGGCCGGCCCATCACAGGCGTGTTCCTTTCCATTTTGTAGATGAAAAAAAAATGGATAGCCCCGATCAGAAATCGAACTCCCGACCTCCAGTTCGAGACGACAAACAGTAACCACCAGTCACTACGCCCGACCTGTTGACTACAATCCTTTGACATCTTTTTTATTTCATCTTTCTTTTCAACTTTTTTTCCTTTTTGTTTTTTGTTTTTCATTTATTTTTTTCTTTTTTCTTTTTCATTTTCTTCTTCCTGGCCTGATGATTTTTTACAATTCGTGAACTTTTTCTTCAAATAGATGAACTTCTTTAAAATTAGCTGAACTTTTTCCAAATTCGCTGAACTCTTTTCAAATTCAATGAACTTTTTCCAAATTTGATGAGCTTTTTAAATTTTGATGAACTTTTTTTAAAATTCGATGAACTTTTTTCCAAATTCAATGAACTTCTTTTCAAATTTGATGAACTTTTCTTCAAATTGATGAACCCTTTTCAAATTTATAGATTTTTTTAAATCCATGAACTTTTTTTCAATTTCTATGAACTTTTTCAAATTAGGTGAACTTTTTTCAAATTTGATGAACACTTTTTGAAAATCAACGAACTTTTTCAAGTTTGTGAACTTTTCTTCAAAAATGATGAACCTTTTCTAATCACGAATTTTTTCCTAAAAATTGACGCGATACAATACATAGTTATGTGCAACAAATATCGTTGCGACCATGTAATTTTGTATTCCCGCTGTTTCCAATAACGTAAGGCCTGTAGCTCCAGTGGTTAGCGAGCGTGGACCTGGAGCGAAGTGCCTGAGATCGATTCCCAGATACTTTTTTGGCGGTTTTTCCGCGCTAATTTACTGTTCTACACGTTTCGTGGGCCAGCCCAACTTGCAGGGCGTGTGGGCGCCGGTTCTCCTAGCCGGCGCTTAAGGCGCCGACTAGGAGCTCCCTGGGAGGAGTGGGGTTGGTTTATCCAACGACACACAGCGGATCAAATGGGCTGTCCTCGGTTGGTTAGATGGGCTCGCAGCCCAGTTTACCGCAGGCCACCGTTTCAACCTACGGAGCAGCTGCACATATATATTTACCTCATGCGGGACAGTTCGCTTTAGACAGAAATTCAACGACAAGACCATCCAGATTGTGAAAATGGACGGCCGAAAAGCCAAATCGCTGTGAGGGCAGAGATTAGGTGCGGTTATACTGTCCTTAAATAGACGGGTGTGGCTACCCACGACATCGTGATAGACTGTACAGCTGTTGTATTTACCCATAAAGTATTTTAGTGCCCATATATTATGCCTTGCCTCTTGCTTTCTGTCCCTCCCATGGTTTAGAAACCTTGCTATTCTTATAAAAAAAAATCAAAACCTACCAACCTTCTTGTCATCTAAAATATTTTTACAGAAAATATTAATCAACATATATTTTTTCCATCAGTAGCAAACATGCTGGCGGCAAAAATAAATAGACACAACAGTACAAAACCATCAGATGAATCTAAGGTGCTGAAACACAGGTCAAAACCATCGGAAGCGCAGTATGCACGTAATCCGGCGAGCGGTTTGTCGACCTGAAAAACCACACGCTCGGGAGGGACTCCGTCTGGACACACGGAGGCTCACGCTACCCTCAGTCGGTTCAACCACCCCTAGAGCCTCGAGGATCGTTGCTCTCCAACACGATGAACGAAGAATGAGAGAGAAATAACGGGGGAGAGGTGTAAACAATAGATGGGTTCTTTGATCGTGTTTTTTTTTGTTTAATTGACCATCACCTCTCATCTATATATAAGGCAGTTGGACTTCCATATAAGAAAAGGACTTCAAATTGCGTCCAAATCTTTTCAAATTTAACCGAACTCGGATTAAGTGGGCTTGGGACAGCAGTTCAGTTTTTGGTATGTAGAATTTGCATATGGCCTTAGATGGAGACCACCCCAAAAGAAACTTAACTGTTTTGACGATGCAAAAAACTTTCGCGTCAAACGTTTTTGGATTAGAGGTAATCTTGAGGCTATAAGCGCCCTTATACCGACCAGATTCGTGAAAATGAATAATTTTGATCCGGACTGTACGGAATTCTGCACCGGACTGTTCGGTCAGAACAGAAGGTTTGGTTGATTTCTATGACCCAAACCAAACAGCCGGGTCCTAATTTTTAGACAGTCCAAGCGCATGAAGAGGTTTTGGGCGTTCGACGGATCAATTTTTTCTGCAGCGTTGCACTCTTTTGGCTACACATTTGCATATGATCTTGGATTGAGATGGTCCAAATATCAAAAATCTTCCGTTTCAATGATGCGAAGACTTTTCACGTTGAAAACGCCATCTTAATTATGTTTTTAGCCATGCCAAAATCTGGTGTCAACACATACCTCCCTCGGTTTTTTTTTGCAAAGCTAATGTGTCAAATAATAACTTGTGTCACTTTTGTTCTAAGGACGATATCAACATGCCATCGGCCATTTTATATGCGCTTAGCGCAATAAATATATATATAGGCCATGTTTATTCTTAGGACGATAATTATATATCGGCCATGTTTATGCTTAGATGATAAGTATGTATCAACCATTGCCTCTATATTTTTGCTTGCATCATACCTTGGAGTTGATTACCTCCATTCGACTTTAAATAGATGGGAATGAACCAGTTCCTTGTAGCACTAAGGAAATCAAAATCCGAGAGGTCATGCCTTGTTAAGAAAGTAACGTCGGCATGATTCCAATCCACCGATGCATCAGCCAAAGCAACACAAGCTGAATTATCCGCTTGAATGACTTTTATTTCATCATCGACCCCTTGTATTAAGAATTGATTCATGGTAGATGACACACATCGATTAGCATGAATCCAATCATGGCCCAACAAAACATTATAGTTACCTTGCACCTCTGTGATGAAGAATGCGGTTGCCAAACTTTTACTTCCCATGGTGAGTTCCATACACATCACACCTTTGGCCTATGTCTTTTATTTACCCTCATATCCATTAAGCACCATATTGGTCTTCACCAAGGCATCATAATGTAATCCCACTTTTATTTGAAGACATAATAGGGCATAAGATTTACCATAACACCACCATCAATGATCATCCAAGTAATAGGCGATTCATTAATATTTGAAATAGGGCAATTGTCCACTTCGTGCTCTACCTTCTCCTGGTTCATCATGCATTGCAATATTCATTTCATGGCCTTTGTTAAACCGGGAGGACACCATTTAGGTTGAGTATATTTTGGAATTTGGATCCCTATGTTTGGCCTTGCTTATGCTAGCCTCATGATCATTAGGCATGGGGCCCTGCTGGACAGAAATTATTTCACCTTTAGAATTACCCAGATTATCCTCAACGGTCAGCTGTTTGATCTCCTTTTGGTTGTTAGGTTCTGAACTTTTAGCATTTGGCAATTTAGCATGCCATACTTGCTTCTTGACCTTCCTTGGAAGAACTTTTGTTGGCTGATTAACTCCATGGCTTGAACGGCCTTGTGAGGACAAGAAAACCTCTAACGAGCAAGCACCCTAGGGGATGCCCACCACATATGAAAGGAACGTGGAGCCATTGGGGCCTACCCCCACCCTCCATTGAAGTTACCCATGTAATATGTCACATGAGGGGGGGGGGAGGGTGCTGCCATCCATGGTGCCACCGCCCATGATCCATATGGCCTTCCGTGGCACTGAAATTCTTGCTTCAGAGGAGATCTTGAACACTTCAAATGTGATGGCCGGTTAGAAATTGAACCGACCGCTTGATTGGCATATTTGGATAGCAACATATCAAAAGTTGGCTTGATTCACTTGCACTGTACCTTAGCTTCATTTGTCTTCCATTTGCCAACTCCTGGAGGCTTAACAAATTTAACTTGAGTATTATCTTGCACTTGTGGTTGCCCCCGAGTGTAGGATTCTTGATGACGATCTTAATTACTTCCTTGCCACCGGGTTGCTTACAACCTGCCTTCCCAAGACTTTGGTCACTCTCCTTGTTTCTCATGGGTTCACCAATAAGAACATTACCTTTATTAGCAGATTTGGCTATGTTGGGCTGAATTAACATTTTCTTCCACTCCAAGTCCATAGTGTTTATTGGGAAGGGCTATTTATCAAGTTGCATCTCAGCAAAATTCAACCATCCATCATTAATGGCTGATTGTATCCATCGTTAAAAAACATTGCAGTCCTTAATAGCATGAGAAAATGTATTATGATACTTCCAATTGAAAGTGCTAGTTATCGACTAGAGGGGGGGTGAATAGGTCATTTTTATGAAATTCTTCAAAACACGAGGTCTTTGAAGACAAAAGATGAAACGAACCTATTGATATGCAGCGGAAGATAGACTACACTAGACAAGCCATAGTCAAGTAAGCAATATTGTGAAAGTACGAAGACTATCAGCAGCTAGGTAGTATGGATCAGAATGGAAGACATTATGAAGCCAAAAAGGTAATAGTCTTCACACAGTGAAGTCAATCAGATCAGACAATCAAGCAATGACTTCACGAAGACAAACTAAAAAGTAAAGGAAGTAGGGGATAGAACCAGTTGCTTGGCGAAAACAAGGATTTGGTAGACCAGTTCCAGTTGCTGTGACAACTGTATGTCTGGTTAGGGAGGCTGAGATTAAACTGAGAAGACCGCGTCTTCACCTTATTCCCCTTGAGCTAAGGACACCCAGTCCCCGCCCTATCACTCTGGTAAATCTTCAACATAGACTTTCAGACCTTCACAGACTTCGTTCACCGGCGATCCACAATGGCTCTAGGATGCTCAGAACATGACGCCTAACCGGCTGGAGGATTCACAGTCCTCAAGTGTAACAAGTCTTCAGGTCACGCAGACAGAAGGACTTCAGTTATTCCTAACACTCTTTGGCTTTGGGTGTTTTGGGTTTTATCCTCGCAAGGATCTCTCTCTCATAGGCTTCGGAGGTGGGTTCCTCTCAAACGACAAAAGCCGTGCACTAACTCTGAGCAGCCACCAATTTATGGTGTAGGGGTGGGTTATTTATAGCCAGGTGGCAACCCGACCTGATATGTCCGAAATGACCCTGGGTCACTAAGGAACCAACATGTGTCCAATGGTCGGATTTCAAACACACGCGACAACTTGGCTTGGGCTACAAGCATAGCTGACTCATCCAACTCTTGATAAGATTTCCTCTCATTGTATTCGCTCGAAGACATAGGATTTTGGTTGAGCATCACATCAGTCACTCTGACTTTGTTCAATTGGACCCCACTTAACAGTACGGTGGTTCCTATGACTCAATGAAGAACAAAACGAAACTATGAAACAACTATGTGATACGTCTCTAACGTATCTATAATTTTTGATTGCTCCATGCTATATTATCTAATGCTTTGGACATTATTGGGCTTTATTATCCACTTTTATATTATTTTTGGGACTAACCTATTAACCGGAGGCCCAGCCCAGAATTGCTGTTTTTTTGCCTGTTTTAGGGTTTCGAAGAAAAGGGATATCAAATGGAGTCCAAACGGAATGAAACCTTCGGGAACGTGATTTTCTCAACGAACAAGACCCAGGAGACTTGGACCCTACGTCAAGACACAAAAGAGGAGGCCACGAGGTAGGGGGGCGCGCCTACCCCCCCAGGCGCGCCCTCCACCCCTCGTGGGTCCCTGTTGCTCCACCGATGTACTCCTTCCTCCTATATATACCTACGTACCCCCAAACAATCAGATACGGAGCCAAAACCCTAATTCCACCGCCATAACTTTCTGTATCCACGAGATCCCATATTGGGGCCTGTTCCGGAGCTCCGCCGGAGGGGGCATCAATCACGGAGGGCTTCTACATCAACACCATAGCCCCTCCGATGAAGTGTGAGTAGTTTACCTCAGACCTATGGGTCCATAGTTAGTATCTAGATGGCTTCTTCAAGTCTATCTATGAACAATATTTGAATCTTCTCCGAATTCTTTTATGTATGATTGGTTATCTTTGCAAGTCTATTTGAATTATCAGTTTGGTTTGGCCTACTAGATTGATCTTTCTTGCAATGGAAGAAGTGCTTAGCTTTGGGTTCAATCTTGCGGTGTCCTTTTCCCAGTGACAGTAGGGGCAGCAAGGCACGTATTGTATTGTTGCCATCGAGGATAACAAGATGGGTTTTTCATCATATTGCATGAGTTTATCCCTCTACATCATGTCATCTTGCTTAAGGCATTACTCTGTTTTCATTAACTTAATACTCTAGATGCATGCTAGATAACGGTCGATGGGTGGAGTAATAGTAGTAGATGCAGGCAGGAGTCGGTCTACTTGTCTCGGACGTGATGCCTATATACATGATCATACCTAGATATTCTCATAACTATGCTCAATTCTGTCAATTGGTCAACAGTAATTTGTTCACCCACCGTAGAATACTTATGCTCTCGAGAGAAGCCACTAGTGAAACCTATGGCCCCCGGGTCTATCTTCATCATATTAATCTCCCAACACTTAGTTATTTCCATTGATTTTACTTTTCTTTTATTTTACTTCGCATCTTTATCATAAAAATACCAAAAATATTATCTTATCATATCTATCAGATCTCACTCTCATAAGTGGCCGTGTAGGGATTGACAACCCCTTATCGCGTTGGTTGCAAGGATTTATTTGTTTTGTGCAGGTACGAGGGACTGGCGCGTAGCCTCCTACTGGATTGATACCTTGGTTCTCAAAAACTGAGGGAAATACTTACACTACTTTGCTGCATCATCCCTTCCTCTTCGGGGAAAACCAACGCAATGCTCAAGAGGTAGCAAGAAGGACTTCTGGCACCGTTGCCGGGGAGGTCTACGGAAAAGTCAATATACCAAGTACCCATCACATACCCTTATCTCCCGCATTACATTATTTACCATTTGCCTCTCGTTTTCCTCTCCCCCACTTCACCCTTTCGGTTTTATTCGCCCTCTCTCTATCCTCCCTCTCTTTCTCTATTTGCCTCTTTTTGCCCGCTTGCTTTTTGTTTGCTTGTGTGTTAGTTTGCTTGCTTGTCACGATGGCTCAAGATAACACTAAATTGTGTGACTTCACCCATACCAACAATAATGATTTTATTAGCACTCCGATTGCTCCTCTTACCGATGCTGAATCTTGTGAAATTAATACTGCTTTGCTGAATCTTGTCATGAAAGATCCGTTTTCCGGCCTTCCTAGTGAAGATGCCGCTACCCATCTAAATAGCTTCGTTGATTTGTGTGATATGCAAAAGAAGAAAGATGTGGATAATGATATTGTTAAATTTAAGCTATTCCCTTTTTCGCTTAGAGATCGTGCTAAAGCTTGGTTTTCTCCTTTGCCTAAAAATAGTATTGATTCGTGGAATAAGTGCAAAGATGCTTTTATCTCTAAGTATTTTCCTCCCGCTAAGATCATCTCTCTTAGAAACGATATCATGAATTTTAAGCAACTTGATCATGAACATGTTGCACAAGCTTGGGAGAGGATGAAATTAATGATACGTAATTGCCCTACACATGGTTTGAATTTGTGGATGATTATACAAAAAATTTATGCCGGATTGAATTTTGCTTCTAGAAATCTTTTAGATTCGGCCACAGGAGGCACTTTTATGGAAAACACTTTAGGAGAAGCTACTAAACTCCTAGATAATATTATGGTTAATTATTCTCAATGGCATACTGAAAGATCTACTAATAAAAAGGTGCATGCGATAGAAGAAATTAATGTTTTGAGTGGAAAGATGGATGAACTTATGAAATTATTTGCTAGTAAGAGTGTTTCTTCTGATCCTAATGATATGCCCTTTTCTACTTTGATTGATAATAATAATGAGTCTATGGATGTGAATTTTTTTGGTAGGAACAATTTTGGTAACAACACGTATAGAGGAAATTATAATCCTAGGCATTATCCTAGGAATCTCTCTAATAATTATGGCAATTCCTACAACAATTCTTATGGAAATTATAATAAGATGCCCTCAGATTTTGAATCTAATATTAAAGAATTTATTACTTCACAAAAGAATTCCAATGCTTTGATTGAAGAAAAATTACTTAAGATTGATGAGTTGGCTAGGAACGTTGATAGAATTTCTCTTGCTGTTGATTCTTTGAAACTTAGATCTATTCCACCTAAGCATGATATCAATGATTCTCTCAAAGCCATGAGAATTTCCATTAATGAGTGCAAAGAAAGAACCGCTAGGATGCGTGCTAAGAAAGATGCCTTTATAAGAGCGTGTTCTTCTAGTTCCTATGAAAATAAAGATGAAGATCTAAAAGTTATTAATGTGTCCCCTATTAAATCTTTGTTTTGCAATATTAATCTTGATAATGATGGGACTGAATATGATCCACCTTTACCTAGAAGGCGTTCCAAGAATTCGGAATTTTTTGATCTTGATGCTAAAATTGATAAAAGTGGGATTGAAGAAATTTAAACCCTAGATGTTGCTAAACCCACTATTATGGATTTCAAGGAATTTAACTATGAAAATTTCTCTTTGATTGATTGTATTTCCTTGTTGCAATCCATGCTAAATTCTCCTCACGCTTATAGTCAAAATAAAGCGTTTACTAAACATATCGTTGATGCCTTGATGCAATCTTATAAGGAAAAACTTGAATTGGAAGTTTCTATGCCTAGAAAACACTGTGATGAGTGGGAACCGACTATTAAAATTAAAATTTAAGATCATGAATGCTATTCTTTATGTGATTTGGGTGCTAGTGTTTCCACGATTCCAAAGACTTTGTGTGATTTGTTAGGTTTCCGTGATTTTGATGATTGCTCTCTAAACTTGCACCTTGCGGATTCCACTATTAAGAAACCTATGGGAAGAATTAATGATGTTATTATTGTTGCAAATAGGAATTATGTGCCCGTAGATTTTATTGTTCTTGACATAGATTGCAATCCTTCATGTCCTATTATTCTTGGTAGACCTTTCCTTACAACGATTAGTGCAATTATTGATATGAAGGAAGGAAATATTAGATTCCAATTTCCATTAAGGAAAGGCATGGAACACTTTCCTAGAAAGAAAATTAAATTACCTTATGAATCTATTATGAGAGCCACTTATGGATTTCCTACCAAAGATGGCAATACCTAGATCTATCCTTGCTTGTTATGCCTAGCTAGGGGCATTAAACGATAGCGCTTGTTGGGAGGCAACCCAATTTTATTTTTATTCCTTGCTTTTTGCTCCTGTTTAGTAATAAATAATTTATCTAGACTCTGTTTTGGTTGTGTTTTTTGTGTTTAATTAGTGTTTGTGCCAAGTAGAACTGTTGGGAAGACTTGGGGAAAGTCTTGTTACACTTGCTGTAAAAACAGAAACTTTAGCGCTCACGAGAACTGCTGCCATTTTTATTTGGAAAGTGATATTTAGTTAATTCTTTTTTCAGATGATTAATAGAAAAATTCCTCACGTTCATCAATTTATTTTAGAATTGTTGGGGTTCCAGATCTTGCGCTAGCTACAGATTACTACAGACTGTTCTGTTTTTCACAGATTCTGTTTTTCGTGTGTTGTTTGCTTATTTTGATGAATCTATGGCTAGTAAAATAGTTTATAAACCATAGAGAAGTTGGAATACAGTAGGTTTAACACCAATATAAATAAATAATGAGTTAATTATAGTACCTTGAAGTGGTCTTTTGTTTTCTTTCGCTAACAGAGCTCACGAGATTTTTCTACTTTGAGTTTTGTGTTGTGAAGTTTTGGGTAAAGATTTGATGGATTATGGAACAAGGAGTGGCAAGAGCCTAAGCATGGGGATACCCATGGCACCACCAAGATAATCTAAGGACACCTAAAAGCCAAAGCTTGGGGATGCCCCGGAAGGCATCCCCTCTTTTGTCTACTTCTATCGGTAACTTTACTTGGAGCTATATTTTTATTCGCCATATGATATGTGTTTTTCTTGGAGCGTCTTGTATGATTTGAGTCTTTACTTTTTAGTTTACCACAATCATGCTTGCTGTACACACCTTTTGAGAGAGCCATACATGATTTGGAATTTGTTAGAATACTCTATGTGCTTCACTTATATCATTTGAGTTATATAGTTATGCTCTAGTACTTCACTTATATCTTTTAAAGCACGGTGGTGGATTTGTTTTATAGAAACTATTGGTCTCTCATGCTTTACTTAGATTATTTTGAGAGTCTTAAATAGCATGGTAATTTGCTTAAATAATCCTAATATGCTTGGAATTCAAGAATAGTAAAAGAACTTCCTTACGAGTGTGTTGAATGCTATGAGAAGTTTGATGCTTGATAATTGTTTTGAGATATGAAGATGGTGATATTAGAGTTATGCTAGTTGAGTAGTTGTGAATTTGAGAAATACTTGTGTTAAATTTTGTGATTCCCGTAGCATGCATGTATGGTGAACCGTTATGTGATGAAGTCGGAGCATGATTTTTTTTATTGTCTTCCTTATGAGTGGCGGTCGGGGACGAGCGATGGTATTTTCCTACCAATCTACCCCCCTAAGAGCATGCGCGTAATACTTTGCTTTGATAACTTGTAGATTTTTGCAATAAGTATATGAGTTCTTTATGACTAATGTTGAGTCCATGGATTATACGCACTTTTCTCACCCTTCCACCTTTGCTAGCCTCTCTAATACCGCGCACCTTTCGCCGGTATCATACACCTACCATATACCTTCCTCAAAACAACCACCATACCTACCTATTATGGCATTTCCATAGCCATTCCGAGATATATTTCCATGCAACTTTCCACCGTTCCGTTTATTATGACACACTCCATCATTTTAATATTGCTTAGCATGATCATGTAGTTGACATCGTATTTGTGGCAAAGCCACCATCCATAATTCTTTCATACGTGTCACTCTTGATTCATTGCACATCCCGGTACACCGCCGGAGGCATTCATATAGTCATATTTTGTTCTAAGTATCGAGTTTTAATTGTTGAGTTGTAATAAAAATAAAAGTGTGATGATCATCATTATTAGAGCATTGTCCCAGTGAGGAAAGGATGATGGAGACTATGATTCCCCCACAAGTCGGGATGAGACTCCGGACGAAAAATAAAAAAAGGAGAGAAAGAAAAGAGGCCATAAAAAAGGGAGAAAAGGCCCAAATAAAAAAATGAGAGAAAAAGAGAGAAGGGACAATGTTACTATCCTTTTACCACACTTGTGCTTCAAAGTAGCACCATGATATTCATGATAGAGAGTCTCCTATGTTATCACTTTCATATACTAGTGGGAATTTTTCATTATAGAACTTGGCTTGTATATTCCAACGATGGGCTTCCTCAAAATGCCCTAGGTCTTCATGAGCAAGCAAGTTGGATGCACACCCACTTAGTTTCTTTTGTTGAGCTTTCATATACTTATAGCTCTAGTGCATCCGTTGCATGGCAATCCCTACTCACTCACATTGATATCTATTGATGGGCATCTCCATAGACCGTTGATACGTCCAGTTGATGTGAGACTATCTTCTCCCTTTTTGTCTTCTCCACAACCACCATTCTATTCCACTCATAGTGCTATATCCATGCCTCACGCTCATGTAAAACGTGAAGATTGAAAAAGTTTGAGAACACCAAAAGTATGAAACAATTTCTTGGCTTGTCATCGGGGTTGTGCATGATTTAAATATTTTGTGTGGTGAAGATGGAGCATAGCCAGACTATATGATTTTGTAGGGATAACTTTCTTTGGCCATGCTATTTTGAGAAGACATGATTGCTTTGTTAGTATGCTTGAAGTATTATTATTTTTATGTCAATATTAAACTTTTATCTTGAATCTTTCGGATCTGAATATTCATACCACAATTAAGAAGAATTATATTAAAATTATGCCAAGTAGCACTCCGCATCAAAAATTCTGTTTTTATCATTTACCTACTCGAGGACGAGCAGGAATTAAGTTTGGGGATGCTTGATACGTCTTCAACGTATCTATAATTTTTGATTGCTCCATGCTATATTATCTACTGTTTTGGACATTATTGGGCTTTATTATCTGCTTTTATTTTATTTTTGGGACTAACCTATTAACCGGAGGCCCAGCCCAGAATTGTTGTTTTTGCCTGTTTTAGGGTTTCGAAGAAAAGGAATATCAAACGGAGTCCAGACGGAATGTGTCCTGGAGTTGACACGGCAGATGTCCTAGAGGAAGGACTTAGTCGTTCGGCCATCGCACTAGGAAGCTTAAAGGGGTTAATCGAGACAAAGGACACACGAGAGAGTTTTTATACTAGTTCGGCCCCTTACGATGAAGGTAAAAGCCTACGTCTAGTTGGGATTGGTATTGCTGAAGTTTCAATCTCCAAGAGGCTTAACTCGCCGGCTTGTTTATTGACTTGGTTCTTTCTTGTCCTAAACCGCCACCGGGTCATCCCCTTATATACATGGGTTGACGCCTGGTGGCCTACAGAGTCCCGACCGGCTCGTAATCGTGTCCGGCTCGGTGACTTTCTTTACATGCCTTTCTTTACAAGTCTTTCCTTTCATACGGTGGTTTATAGTATCAGGCCTTAAGCCGGCCCCAGGCCTTTGGGCCTTCCATACGTTTAGTAAACTATCATCTTGAATGTTTATCGGGCTTCTTATGTAACCCGCCATTAGGGATGACCCGGCCCCTCCTGGGCGGGTCATACTGGTAGTAATATCCCCAACATTAGGCCCCAGGTTGACTTTGAACTTTGTTCTTTGTCAATCTTCAATACTTAGGTGGAATCCATCCTATGTCTGAAAACTTCTGTACCCCGCCGTGACGTCATCTTCTGAAAACACAAAAAACTTTCATGACGTCATCTTCCAACGGATCTTTCATTTTTTAATGCCTTTCGAGAATCGAGGCGTCCGTTTAGTTGGATAATCATTATTTGGGTCTCCTTGATTTTCGCGCCCGCCTGTTCGCGCACTCCCTTATAAATAGGTACGACCTAGGTATTTTTCATTCTCCCCCTTCGGCCGTCTTCCTCCTCTGGTTGTTTCGTTGTGGCTCGAGCTCTGCCGCCGCCGTCGCAGATCTCCTCGTCTTCTTCACCTCAGGCCGCTGCATCGACCTGATTTGACCAGAGAAAACGTGACGAACCTCCGCAGTAGCCCTGCATCTGTAAGTCCCTTTCCTTCTCTGCCTTAGATCTGCATTATGGCTTCTCGAGTTCGTCGGTGTTCGTCGGTGTTCGTCACGGACTCTTTGTAGATTTCACCTCCGATGCCCTTACCTGATCGTCCGATAGTGTAAAACTGCTGCGGTAGCTGTTTGGCATTCATTTTTGATAGAAGTAGATCTCTTTCTCCTGTATAGATGCTTTGTTAGCTGATAAACTCATTTGTACTGGAATTTTAGGTATAGAATATTTTCTTTTTGGAAAGCCATTTGATCCAAAATAGTAATGATAGCTTGGCGAAACTTGTTTATGCCAACACTTAGCTGAATATGTTTTCTGAGAAAATCTATAGTCATGGCGGCTTACCACTCTGGCTTTCTTTTCCTTATATGTCATTAGCCCTTAGTTTAAGCCGCCGTTACTTGTTTTACAACTTCAACCTTTAACTGTAAATTGAACCGGCATGTTGTTTTTCCTTTTTCAGTCCCTTACACGTCATGCCGTCAAAGACACCCACCATCTGCAATTGGGTCCCCTCAACCATAACTGAGGAGCGTTTAAACGAGTTCTTCCTCATTGGGTTTCTGCCCTCAAGAAGCATCATGTCTTATCGTGCTCCTGACCCGGAAGAAGAACGACCCAATCCAAAAGACGGCGAAGTGATCGTCTTTACTGACCACATGAACTGGGGCTTTTCACCGCCCGGTTCAAAGTTTTTCAGAGAAGTTCTTCACTTTTTCAAACTCCATCCTCAGGATATTGGGCCCAATTCCATATCCAATATCTGTAACTTCCAAGTGCTCTATGAGGTATATCTTCAGCAAGAGCCGACTGTGGAACTATTTAGAGAGTACTTCTATCTGAACCGGCAGAACGAGTGCACCAATGGCCTTAGCTTAGAACTTGGAGGCATTTCAATTCAGCACCGGCAGGGTGCTATCTTCCCTCTCATAGTTTTACCAAGTCACCCAAAGGACTGGAAGCAAACTTGGTTTTACTGTCAGGACATCTCACCCGCCAACAAGAAGCCACTGCCGGGTTACGGCCCCGATCGCCTTGACCCCAAGTTCGCCCTGCCGGATAAACTTACCGTTTCTGAACGCAAGAAGCTGCTTCCATCTATCAGAAGAATCAACGGTTTGTTGGGGAATGGTGTTGGGTTTCGTAGTAATTTCAAAAATTTTCCTACGCACACGCAAGATCATGTGATGCATAGCAACGAGGGGGAGAGTGTTGTCTACGTACCCAACGCAGACCGACTGCGGAAGCGCTGACACGACGTAGAGGAAGTAGTCGTACGTCTTCACGATCCAACTGATCAAGTACCGAAACTACGGCACCTCCGAGTTCGAGCACACGTTCAGCTCGATGAAGATCCCCGGACTCCGATCCAGCAAAGTGTCGAGGAAGAGTTCCGTCAGCACGACGGCGTGGTGACGATCTTGATGAACTACAGCAGCAGGGCTTCGCCTAAACTCCGCTACAGTATTATCGAGGTATATGGTGGCAGGGGGCACCGCACACGGCTAAGGAATAGATCACGTGGATCAACTTGTGTGTCTTTGGGGTGCCTCTACCTCAGTATATAAAGGAGCCAAGGGGGGAGGGGCCGCCGGCCAGGAGGAGAGGGCGCAGGAGGAGTCCTACTCCTTCCGGGAGTAGGACTCCCCCCCAATCCTATTCCAACTAGGATTCCCCAAAGGGGGAAAGAGGGAGAAGGGTGGCCGGCCACCTCTCCTAGTCCTAATAGGACTAGGGGAAGGGGGGAGGCGCGCAGCCCTTGTGGGCAGCCCTTTCACCTTTCCACTAAGGCCCATGAAGGCCCATATGGCTCCCGGGGGGTTCCGGTAACCTCCCGGTAACCCGGTAAAATCCCGATTTCACCCGGAACACTTCCGATGTCCAAACATAGGCTTCCAATATATCAATCTTTACGTCTCGACCATTTTGAGACTCCTCGTCATGTCCGTGATCACATCCGGGACTCCGAACAACCTTCGGTACATCAAAATGCATAAACTCATAATGTAACTGTCATCGTAACCTTAAGCGTGCGGACCCTACGGGTTCGAGAACAATGTAGACATGACCGAGACACGTCTCCGGTCAATAACCAATAGCGGAACCTGGATGCTCATATTGGCTCCTACATATTCTACGAAGATCTTTATCGGTCAGACCGCATAACAACATACGTTGTTCCCTTTGTCATCGGTATGTTACTTGCCCGAGATTCGATCGTCGGTATCCAATACCTAGTTCAATCTCGTTACCGGCAAGTCTCTTTACTCGTTCCGTAATACATCATCTCACAACTAACATATTAGTTGTAATGCTTGCAAGGCTTATGTGATGTGTATTACCGAGAGGGCCCAGAGATACCTCTCCGACAATCGGAGTGACAAATCCTAATCTCGAAATACGCCAACCCAACATCTACCTTTGGAGACACCTGTAATGCTCCTTTATAATCACCCAGTTACGTTGTGACGTTTGGTAGCACCCAAAGTGTTCCTCCGGTAAACGGGAGTTGCATAATCTCATAGTCATAGGAACATGTATAAGTCATGAAAAAAAACAATAGCAACATACTAAACGATCGGGTGCTAAGCTAACGGAATGGGTCATGTCAATCAGATCATTCAACTAATGATGTGACCTCTTTAATCAAATAACAACTCATTGTTCATGGTTAGGAAACATAACCATCTTTGATTAACGAGCTAGTCAAGTAGAGGCATACTAGTGACACTTTGTTTGTCTATGTATTCACACATGTATTATGTTTCCGGTTAATACAATTCTAGCATGAATAATAAACATTTATCATGATTATAAGGAAATAAATAATAACTTTATTATTGCCTCTAGGGCATATTTCCTTCAAATGGTTTAACCGGAGTCGATCTAACCCGCTGCTGGATCTCATGGCGGATTATTCCATTAAGCCATCGTTCAAAATTGATGTATGAATATGGTGGAGAATCGGACGACTCTCTCGGTCATACCCCGGTTTAACTAACCGAGGAGGACATTGTCGCAATGTCAAACCTTCTGGTGAATGCGAAGTATGAAGACTGCAGTGTTGTTGGGTTAAATCCTTTCTGGAAGCTTAACCCGGTACCAGAAGTAAGGACATTCTGATCTTTTTTCCTTTGTATTTTGTCCAGACGTATTGTTTATCACTGATCCTTCCTCTTGTCTTTATAGGCCAACTCTAACTTTTGGAAAGTGAAATATGATCACGAAGCTTCCAAGAAGGCAAAACTTGCCGCCATGAACGCCAAGAAATCGACCCGGAGAACGAAGAAGAAGAAGAAAACCACTATTGAATATTTAATGAAACTTGATGACACGTCTGACTCGGAGGTAGCCCTTGATTCCCTTGGCCAAATTTTTAACAATCTTATTGACACTGATCCTTACCAGGATGACACTGGGGCCAGTCAGGCCAGGGAAGCAGAGGTAACTATCATTTCCTCCGACTCAGAGCCCTTACCAAGACACATAGTTCGACGAGTGATCCGTAAAGTAAGGTTTTCTAACCCCTTAGCTCACTTGGATCCCAACTTTCATTTGAAAAAGCAGCAACATGAAGGCCGCTGTGAAGTTGAGATTGAAGATGAACCGACTGTCGTCCTTCAACAGGCCCCTCGGAAACACCCAAACGAGGTTTACTTATTACTGTCCTTAACTTGTTTTAATGAATCCTGCTCCTTGTATTTCTTTTAACTCCTTTCTTTTACCTTTCCAGGAGGTGTCTCGTTCCTCAGGCGACTCATCACAAACACAATTTCCGGCTTTCAAGACTGCTCCTGGGTAATCAGAAATCCTCTTTTCGTCCGGGTTGATCAATTGTATCTTGATGCTGACTATCCTGCAATATTTTTTCCTTAGCAGCCATGCTAAATCCAAGAAGGCGAAGGCAGCAAAACCGGCGGAAGACCCGCCACTACTAGCATCTGACCCGGATAGGCCGCCTTCTCCATTAACTGACGCCCCAGAAGACTCGCCTATTGTCAATGAAGCAAATCCTCCGGAGCCGTCCCTTGACAAAGCCACCATGAATCCTTCTACAGCTGGACCGTCAAGCTCAACCGACCCGCCATCTCCACGTGTTCAAGATGTTCAAATTACTGGGAGCCGCTTTGTTGAGCCGGGGAACCCAACGGTGTTGGCTCGGTGCACAGCAAAGCAAGAAGCATTGGAGAGGCAGAAGGTTCACTTTGATGTTGCCAATTATGACCGTCTCAATGCCAGTGATATCTTATCCAGCTATCTCAGTCATGTACACTCCAGTCGTGAGTCTGAGATCGAGATGGTCAAGCAGCTTCAGTTGAAGTATGAGGTACGTTGTTTCCGGTTTACTAATATTCCTTCAGCCCCCAAGTCTTCAGATTTTGAGAGAAACAGAATAACCTGTAGGCTTAAAGTACAGTCCGAGCCTTTTACCTCTGATCTTTTCCTGATATTGATAGAAACAAAAACTTCACCTATAGTCCCCAAGGACCGGTTTATTTTGACCATCAATGAATCGGTACTTTAGAATTTAAAACCGTCTTCAAAATACTTAATCCTCCGGTTTAACCTTGATAAATTTGCTGAACTACGTACATTAGCCCCCAAGTGCCAAGTGCTGTTACTTTGTAAGGGACTTGGGACTTTAAATATGTTTGTAGAGTCGTAAAAATTTGATTTGGCATACATTAGCACCCAAGTGTCAGGTGGTTTACTCGTAAAGTACTTTGAGACTTGAATCTTGAATTTGAATATTTGAATTTGAAACCAAGTCTTGACTTATCTGAACGTTTCACAGAATGCCTTGTCTGAATTGAACTCTCAATTGTCGGACGCAAAGACCCGGCTAGCAAGTCAGGAGTCTGAAATCAAATCTTCCACTTCCAAACTGCAAATGAGCCTTTCTGCAACGGAAAATTTGAAGACCAGCTTTGCTGCTAAGGAGAAGGTTTGGGAAAATGAGAAAACACTTCTGACGCGACGAGCTGAGACGGCCGAAACAACTCTGAAAGAAATTTCAACAGAGCTGAACGGTTTAAAGGGCCGGGTGTCTCAGATGGTCGCTGCCTGATTTGACCTTTCGCATATTTTTTTGCCAAATCGGAGTATAATCCGCCAACTTACTCCGTTAAAAATATATGCAGGTCCACGAAGTAAAAATCTGAGCCAAGACCCGTTGATTAAACTGAAGGCAGTATACACCTTGGTTGAACAATTGTATATTGGTGCACAACGGGCTCTGGCCGCTATCTCTCCTGCAAATCAAGGACCCAACCGGCTTAGCGATGTCCTGAAGAAGCTGTCCATCCTTCCTGCTAGATTCCAAGAAGTAAAACGCTCCTGCGCGCGAGCCGGAGCTTTGACTGCCCTAAGCCGCTCCAAGGCTTGGGTGCCAGACCTAGACCCGACGGACGTAGCAAGAGGTTACCCTACTGTGAAGGAGGACGGGTCTGCGTTTGATCAGGATGATTTCATAGCGTGTGTACGCGAAGTCTGGCCTCAGGCGACTAGTCTTGGAGATGACACCAATGTTGACAAGTACCAGCCGGGTTTTGATAGTGAAAATAAGAAGATGGCCACTCCTTCATACAAAGTAGCAGATCTGATCCCACCAGTGAGAGAAGATACCATTGCCCCGGAAATTGACCTGGTCGGCCTGATTGACGACGAAGCCGAATTTGTCACCATGAACGGCTTTGATTGGTCAAAATCCAACTTCCAGCAAACAGAAGGTGGTGAACCGGCGAGGGAGGGACGATGTTCATCTTCATAGGCTTATAAAGCCTTGTAATAACTTAGTTGCTAAAACACCGCATGTTTGCTTATGCTGTCATGCATAAAATACTTCTATGTGAATCTGCTTCCAGATGTCAATGTATGCATCGTTTAATGTTTGTCTCTGCGATATTTGAACTTTATTCCTGTGAATACAAGAAAAAGACTGGCAAGGTGGTTTAGAACCAAATGGGCTTAAACACCCTAATTTACAGCCAATATATTTACCTCAATAAAAAACAGAGACAAATATAAAGAAATGATAAGGGTTAATACGAATTCTTGAGTTAACGCAACGGGTACGCGCGTATAAGTAAGAATCATACCTTGTCCTTGTTGATCCTTAGATCGCCGATTTTAATAATCCGGGTGGTGAACTTGATAATTCAATATGTATGAAAAGTTAATACTTCTTGAATACTCAATGATCATCATATCTTAGTAGCTCGTACCTTTGGATCCTTGAGCCACCGGCTTGAATAACCCGGGCGGCTGTGTTGTTCAATAATTGAGCCGGTGAAGAAAACCAGGCTATCTTATTTGTAATATTGAAACAACAAAAGCTAAAAGGCAAGCAACAGATAATAAACATAATTTTAACTGTGTATTCAAAAAGTTGGGGGGTTTCTGATTTGAATACGATCAGTAAACCGGACCAAAGGGGTTAAGCTAAGGTTCGAATATGACCATATAGCCCCCAGTGGCTTTGGCGTTGCGCCGATCAAGAGGGTACCGACAGCTATGTTCTCTTTGGTTCGAATACGACCTATGTTTGAACAGGAAGCCCCCAAATGACCTTGAGAGGTTTTTAACGACCCTGATTCGAATACGATCCAAGTCGGACTCAAAAGGGGTTAAGCTATGATTCAGATACGATCAAGAAGCCCCCAAGTGAGTTTGGCCTTGAGCCGATCAAGAGGGTTACGACAGCTATGTTCTCTTTGGTTCGAATATGACCTATGTTTGAACAGGAAGCCCCCAAGTGACCTTGAGATTTGCAGCTAGATTCGGATACGATCATAAGCCGGACCAAAAGGGTTAAACTTGATTCAAATATGATCAGCTCCTTAATAGTCATTTGTAAGTAAGAAATAATAAAGATGTATAGTCTGTGAAACGAAAAGAGACCGATGGTCTTACTTTATTGCTTATCATAGTATATACAACATGGACGTATGTACATGTTGAGAGCCGGTGGCTCAGGTGTAATATGGCCGAAGTTGAGCAATGTTCCATGGCCGGCGGGTCTCCTCTTCCGACTTACGTGAGTCTGCATGCTCTCGAACGTCAATGAGGTAGTATGACCCATTGTTTAAATTTTTACTGACCACAAAGGGTCCCTCCCAAGATGGGGATAACTTGTGTGCATCTGAAAGATCCTGGATGAGCCAGAGCACCAAGTCGCCTTCCTGAAAAGTCCTGGACTTAACCCGGTGGCTGTGATAACGACGCAGGTCCTGTTGATAAATTGCTGATCGTGCTACTGCTAAGTCCCTTTCTTCATCCAGCAAGTCAAGCGCATCCTTTCTGGCTGTTTTATTGTTAGCTTCAACATAAGCCGCCACACGGGGCGAGTCATGACGGATGTCACTAGGCAACACTGCTTCTGCTCCGTAAACCATGAAGAAGGGTGTGTAACCCGTAGACCTGTTGGGCGTAGTATTGATGCTCCATAACACTGAGGGTAATTCCTCTACCCAACTACCCGGCGTTTGCTGTAAAGGAACCATAAGCCGGGGTTTTAGCCCTTTCGGAATCTCCTGATTGGCTCTCTCAGCTTGACCATTGGATTGAGGATGAGCTACAGAAGAAACATCAAGCCGGATGTGCTCTTGCTGACAAAACTCTTCCATAGCCCCTTGGGACAGATTAGTGCCATTATCTGTGATAATACTGTGTGGAAAACCGTGGAAGATTACTTTTTTCATGAACTGAACCGCCGTGGCTACATCACACTTACTCACAGGCTCCGCCTCAACCCATTTGGTGAACTTATCAACTGCCACCAAGAGATGTGTCTTTTTATTCTTAGACCTTTTGAAAGGTCCCACCATGTCAAGCCCCCAGACCGCAAACGGCCAAGTGATTGGAATCATCCGGAGCTCTTGAGCCGACACATGCGCTCGTCGTGCAAATTTTTGACATCCATCACATCTACTGACCAGATCTTCTGCATCAGCGTGAACCGTCAATCAGTAAAAACCGTGACGAAATGCTTTGGCCACTAAAGATTTTGACCCGGCGTGATGACCGCAATCACCTTCATGGATCTCACAAAGGATTTCTTGACCTTCTTCGGGGGAAACACACCGTTGAAACGCTCTGGAAACACTGCGATGAAACAACTCTCCATCCGAAATCGTCATGGACTTAGATCGCCGGGTTATCTGTCGAGCCAGGGTCTCATCCACTGGCAACTCTCCCCGGGTCATGTAAGCCAAGAACGACATAGTCTAATCTGGGATGACATGAAGAGCCGCTACCAACTGCGCTCTGGGTCAGGAACAGCTAAATCTTCTTCTGTGGGCAACTTGACAGAGGGGTTATGCAAAACATCCAAAAAGGTGTTGGGTGGCACCAGCTTACGCTAAGACCCTAGCCGGCTTAAAGCATCAGCCGCTTCGTTCTTTCGACGGTCAATGTGTTCCACCTGATAACCTTTAAAATATCCTGCAACAACATCGACCTCTCGGCGATAAGCCGCCATGAGAGGGTCTTTGGAATCCCACTTGCCAGATACCTGTTGAGCCACTAGATCTGAGTCACCAAGACATCTGACCCGGCTCAAGCTCATAACCTTTGGCACTCAAAGACCATGGAGCAAGGCTTCATACTCTGTTGTGTTGTTAGTGCATGGAAACATCAACCGTAACACATAACAAAATTTATCACCTCGTGGCGAAGTTAACACGACTCCAGCCCTCGAGCCTTCCAATTGCCTGGATCCATCAAAATGAATAGTCCAATATGTGTTGTCCGACTTCTCTTCCGGCATCTGCATCTCTGTCCAGTCATTGATGAAGTCAACCAGGGCTTGAGACTTAATTGCAGTACGTGGAACATACTTCAACCCATGAGACCCAAGCTCAATTGCCCACTTGGCGACTCGCCCCGTGGCTTCTCTGTTTTGAATAATGTCTCCCAAAGGATAAGAGCTAACCACAGTGATTGGATGTCCCTGAAAGTAATGCTTAAGATTTTGGCTCGCCATGAACACCCCATAAACAAGCTTCTGACAATGTGGATATCGTTGTTTAGACTCAATTAGCACTTCAGTGACATAATAAACCGACTGCTGAACCGGATGCTCTTTGCCAGCCTCCTGGCGCTCTACCACAATAGCCACACTAACAGCCCGTGAGTTGGCAGCTACGTATAACAATAGCGGCTCTTTCTCAATTGGAGCAGCCAGGACCGGCGGCTCAGCCAGCTGTGCCTTCAGATCCTCAAAAGCAGCGTTCGCAGCATCGCTCCAAACAAAAACATCCGTTTTCTTCATCAACTGATATAGAGGCATAGCCTTTTCCCCTAACCGTCTTATGAACCGGCTCAAGGCAGCCACACGACCCGCCAGTCGCTGAACATCATTGACGCAGGTTGGTTTGGCTAGAGATGTGATTGCCTTGATTTTCTTCGGGTTAGCTTCAATACCTCGGTTAGACACCAAAAAACTCAAAAGCTTGCCGGCTGGCACTCCAAAAATACACTTGGCCGGGTTAAGCATCATCTTGTAAACCCGAAGATTATCAAAAGTCTCTTTCAGGTCTGTGACCAAGGTTTCCTCTTCCCTGGATTTCACCACTATATCATCCACATAAGCATGAACATTGCTCCCAATTTGATCGTGAAGACAATTCTGCACAGACCGCTGGTAAGTCGCCTGGGCACTCTTAAGCCCAAAAGGCATAGACACATAGCAGAAAGCTCTGAAAGGAGTTATAAAAGCTGTCTTCTCTTGATCCTTGACTGCCATCTTAATCTGATGATAACCGGAATAAGCATCTAAGAAGCTCAACCATGCGCAACCCGCCGTAGCATCAATGATCTGATCAATACGGGGGAGAGAAAAAGGATCAGCCGGACAAGTCTTGTTCAAATCTGTGTAATCCACACACATACGCCAGGTGCCATTCCTTTTGAGTACAAGCACCGGGTTAGCTAACCATTCTGGGTGAAAGACCTCCACAATGAACCCGGCTGCCAAGAGCCGGGCCACCTCTTCTCCGATGGCCTTGCGCCTTTCTTCGTTGTACCGTCGAAGAAACTGTTTGACATGTTTGAACTTTGGATCGATATTAAGAGTGTGCTCAGCGAGTTCCCTCGGGACACCCGGCATGTCTGAAGGTTTCCATGCAAAGATGTCCCGGTTCTCATGGATGAACTCGATGAACGCGCTTTCCCATTTCGGATCCAAGTTTGGCTGATGATGAACTGTTTGGATGAGTCGCCAGATACAAAGTCAACCATTTTAGTGTCATCAGCTGATTTGAATTTCAACTCCGGCTCATGCTCTGTTGTTGGTTTCTTTAATGACATCATGTCCGCCGGGTCAACATGATCCTTGTAGAATTTTAACTCCTCTGTTGCACAAACAGATTCAGCATAGGCGGCATCACCTTCTTCACATTCCAATGCTATCTTCCGGCTCCCATGTACTGTAATGGTGCCCTTATGACCCGGCATCTTGAGCTGCAAATATACGTAACACGGCCGAGCCATGAACTTGGCATAAGCCGACCGCCCAAACAGAGCATGATATGGGCTTTTGATCTTAACCACTTCAAAGGTTAATTTTTATGCTCTGGAGTCATACTCATCCCCAAAGGCTACTTCCAGCTCAATCTTCCCAATTGGGTATGCCGATTTACTAGGTACCACACCGTGAAAAACAGTGTTGGATTGTTTAAGATTTTTATCCGTCAATCCCATCCGGCGGAACGTCTCATAGTAGAGGATGTTGATGCTGCTGCCTCCTTCCATGAGTACCTTAGTAAACTTGTACCCACCAACCTGAGGTGCCACTACCAAAGCCAAGTGACCCGGATTATCAACCCGGGGCGGGTAATCCTCTCTGCTCCACACAATAGGCTGCTCCGACCAACGTAGATAACGTGGAATTGCCGGCTCAACGGCATTGACGGCCCTCCTATGGAGTTTCTGGTCCCTCTTACATAAACTGGTAGTAAAGACATGATACTGTCCACTACTCAACTGCTTCGGGTTGCTCTGATAGCCGGATTGTTGCTGCTGCTGATTCCCTTGGCCGTGTTGCTGATTATATCCTCCTTCGTGACCAGGATAACCCTGACCATGGAAACCTCCTCCGCTTGAACTGGTGCCCGGGCCCTGAAAGCCGCCACCACCTGAGCCACCACCTGGGTCGTGACCCCCATCGAATGCATTTGCATTTTTAAATGCCTTCATGATCATGCAATCCTTCCACAAGTGGGTGGCTGGTTTCTCCCGGGTGCCGTGTTTTGGACAAGGTTCATTCAACAACTGCTCAAGGGTGGGGCCTGACCCGCTCGATCGAGGGGGTTGTCTGCCCTTGCATCGTTGATTACCACCCTGCGCATTAGTATTAGCAACAAACTCATCAGCCTTATGTTTATTACCTCCCTGATTCGCCAGGTTATGCTGGTGACCCTTGCCATTGCCGTTCTTCTTTCCCTTCGTTGCCTTTTCTTCGTCAGACACCAGGTCCTTGGTGGTATCAGAATCGGCATACTTGACAAGAGCTTCCATCAATGTTCCCATGTCATTACAGTCACGTTTAAGCTGCCCCAACTTCTGCTTCAGAGGTTCAAAGCGGCATTTTTTCTCCAACATCAAAACTGCTGAGCCAGCATCCATCTTATCAGATGAATGTATTATCTCCTTGACCCGGCGCACCCAATGGGTTGTAGATTCACCATCCTCTTGCTTGCAATTGGTTAGGTCCACAATCGACATTGGTTGCTTACACGTGTCCTTAAAGTTCTGTATGAACCGTGCTTTCAACTCTGCCCATGAGCCGATAGAATTGGGTGGCAATCCCTTCAATCAGGTCCGAGCCGTTCCATCCAACATCATGGAAAAATACTTGGGCATCGCCGCATCGCTAACCTCCAACAGCTCCATAGCCATCTCATAACTCTCAATCCAAGCCCCCGGTTGTAGGTTAGCCGTGTAATTAGGCACCTTACGAGGCCCCTTGAAATCCTTGGGCAACCATTCATTGCGTATGGATGGGACCAGGCAAGGCACGCCTCCGGTTCTTGTGGCCACTCCTGCCTCAACCGAGGTTGCTGGATAAGCCGGAAAGGTTTGGTGAGCCGTCTGCTCTGCCGCTATCTGAGCCGCCCGTTCCGCCTCTTGACGAATCCTCTCCTGATCCGCCAAGTTAAGGGCTCCAGCCCGCACTGGCTCATGCCTATATGGCCTGTTGTGACGTTGAGCAGTACTTGACATCTCCGCGGACTCCATGTGCCTACTGTAACTCGGGCTCCGGCTTGGGCGAGGAGTTGAATGAATCCTGTCTCGACTGTAAGAGTATGCATCCTGCTGGGCCAAAGCTGTCTGAAGTAGTTCTCTTACCCTCCGGGTTTCAATTGCTGCTGGCGAGTCGCCTTCCATTGGGAGATCTGCCAAATGAGCCGACACTGCGATGACATTTTCCATAG
This sequence comes from Triticum urartu, assembly GCF_003073215.2. NCBI lineage: Eukaryota > Viridiplantae > Streptophyta > Magnoliopsida > Poales > Poaceae > Triticum > Triticum urartu. Next base: position 642,599,317 of record NC_053026.1, on the reverse strand, counting down.
GGTTAGAGAAGTGACCCAGAGGTGTTGATACATAACGAGGAGGGGCTGTATTCAGGCGGGGTGGCTCCATGGTGCGTGGCTGATCTGGTGCACCGGGTGTCGTGACCCGGTTTTCCTCCGGCGGGTTGCTCCCCCCAGCCCTGGGCTGTATTCAGGAAGACACGATTGAGTTTTCTGATGCCTCCTCCTCATGACCTCGTTTGATGCATTAAAATCCACTGAGAGCCGGAAAGTTTCTGCTTGAAGCTGCTGAGCACGAGCATCCAGAGCTGCTCGTTCCGCTGCCATCCGGTTTTCCACCGCGGCTAGATTTTCCTTGGCTTGCACCATCTCCTCCCACACGCGTGCCACTTCTGCGTCATGCTGGGCTTTATCTACCGGTTCTACCACAGCGGTTAGCAGAGTCGTCAGCCTATCCATGAGGTCTATTAGAACCTGAGCCGGGGGGCGCGCGGGGTCTCCTGACCCGGCTGCTGCCGACCCGGTAGCTGCTGATGCTGTTGCGGTGGAGTTCTGCCCGAGTTGCGTCCCCGCCATGAAAACTTCGACCCAATTCGGCGGCTCAAGGGGGCCCGGAATACTGCTGCTATCGGAACAGTCCCCGAGCATGCCATGTTGCAGCTGGTACAACGAGTCCATCTCACCTGTTGATGATGCAGTATCAGAGCAGATGGCCATCTCCCCGCCTTCCATCGATCCTTCGAAATATTCACCGCCATGGACGCAGCCCACGAAGGCATGTTTCATGATAGATTGAACACGGACGGACCCGCCGCGCTGAGCCGTTTCGATGAGGTTGGTGTGGACGTCCGGCTCAGGGCCTGACTCGCCGATCTGGCCGATGAAGACGTGAATTCCGCCGAAGGGGACCCGGTACCCGTACTCGATCGAGCCGGCCTCGGGGCCCCAGCCTTCGTCGTCGATGTAGAGTTTGCCGCGACGACTCTTGGTCATCCGGCCCACATCGTATCCCTTGAGCCCTCCGAAGTTTCCCTTTAAGAACTCAAATCCATCGTGCGCTGGCCCCACGGTGGGCACCGACTATTGTGGAGTTGACATGGCAGATGTCCTAGAGCAAGGACTTAGTCGTAGGGCCATCGCACTAGGAAGCTTAAAGGGGTTAAACGGGACAAAGGACACACGAGAGAGTTTTTATACTAGTTCGGCCCCTTACGATGAAGGTAAAAGCCTACGTCTAGTTGGGACTGGTATTGCTGAAGTTTCGATCTCCAAGAGGTTTAACTCGCCGGCTTGGTTATCGACATGGTTCTTTCTTGTCCTAAACCGCCACCGGGTCGTCCCCTTATATACACGGGTTGACGCCTGGTGGCCTACAGAGTCCCGGCAGGCTCATAATCGTATCCGGCTCGGTGACTTCCTTTACATGCCATTCTTTACAAGTCTTTCCTTTCATACGGCGGTTTACAGTATCAGGCCTTAAGCCGGCCCCAGGCCTTTGGGCCTTCTATACGTTTAGTAAACTATCATCTTGAATGTTTATCGGGCTTCTTATGTAACCCGCCATTAGGGCTGACCCGGCCCCTCCTGGGCGGGTCATACTGGTAGTAATATCCCCAACAGAATGAAACCTTCAAGAACATTATTTTCTGAACGAACAAGACCCAGGAGACTTGGACCCTACGTCAAGACACAAAAGAGGAGGCCACGAGGTAGGGGGCGCGCCTACCCCCCAAGGCGCGCCCTCCACCCTCGTGGGCCCCTGTTGCTCCACCGACGTACTCCTTCCTCCTATATATACCTACGTACCCCCAAACGATCAGATACAGAGCCAAAACCCTAATTCCACAGCCACAACTTTCTGTATCCACGAGATCCCATCTTGGGGCCCTGTTCCGGAGCTCCGCCGGAGGGGGTATCGATCACAGAGGGCTTCTACATCAACACCATAGCCCCTTCGATGAAGTGTGAGTAGTTTACCTCAGACCTACGGGTCCATAGTTAGTAGCTAGATGGCTTCTTCTCTCTTTTTGGATCTCAATACAATGCTCCCCCCTCTCTTGTGGAGAACTATTTGATGTAATCTTCTTTTTGCGGTGTGTTTGTTGAGAACGATGAATTGTGGGTTTATGATCAAGTCTATCTATGAACAATATTTGAATCTTCTCTGAATTCTTTTATGTATGATTGGTTATCTTTGCAGGTCTCTTCAAATTATCAGTTTGGTTTGGCCTACTAGATTGATCTTTCTTGCAATGGGAGAAGTGCTTAGCTTTGGGTTCAATCTTGCAGTGTCCTTTCCCAGTGACAGTAGGGGCAGCAAGGCACGTATTGTATTGTTGCCATCGAGGATAACAAGATGGGGTTTTCATCATATTGCATGAGTTTATCCCTCTACATCATGTCATCTTGCTTAAGGCGTTACTCTTTTTTCATTAACTTAATACTCTAGATGCATGCTGGATAGCGGTCGATGAGTGGAGTAATAGTAGTAGATGCAGGCAGGAGTCGGTCTACTTGTCTCGGACGTGATGCCTATATACATGATCATACCTAGATATTCTCATAACTATGCTCAATTATGTCAATTGCTCAACAGTAATTTGTTCACCCACCGTAGAATACTTATGCTCTCGAGAGAAGCCACTAGTGAAACCTATGGCCCCCGGGTCTATCTTCATCATATTAATCTCCCAATACTTAGTTAGTTCCTTTGCTTTTATTTTACTTCGCATCTTTATCATAGAAATACCAAAAATATTATCTTATCATATCTATCAGATCTCACTCTCGTAAGTGGCCGTGTAGGGATTGACAACCCCTTATCGCGTTGGTTGCAAGGATTTATTTGTTTTGTGTAGGTACGAGGGACTGGCGCATAGCCTCCTACTGGATTGATACCTTGGTTCTCAAAAACTGAGGGAAATACTTACGCTACTTTGCTGCATCATCCCTTCCTCTTCGGGGAAAACCAACGCAGTGCTCAAGATGTAGCACTATGTCTTCGCACTCCATAGTCTTCAAGTGAATGTCTTCACAGGTCATTATCTTCGAGTGAATATCTTCACGAACCACCATTGTCTTCAATGTCTTCATGCATTTTTATGGGTCATCTCTGGTAGGTAAACCAAATCAATGAGGGACTACTACCTGTGTTATCCTGCAATTCTCACAAACACATTAGTCCCTCAACCAAGTTTGTCGTCCATACTCCAAAACCAACTAGGGGTGGCACTAGATGCACTTACACCAATATGCATGCCGCTTTAGCTCCTCAAACGGCGGCAAGGTATGTGGCATTCTAATCATCTTGTTTTGCAAGAGAGTATCAAATATCTTTATAAAACTTGGATATATCAAAAGTAAATTCCATCTCCTCGTCATGGTTCTCGCAAATCAGCTTAGGCGCATTGCATGTATAAGGTTTGGCCTTTAAGGCAAAACAAATTCAGTGCTATAGGCGTCGACCTCATCGTCCGAATGATCATCATTATACTCAAATATATGCATTAGAGGACGATCGGTTATAGACCTATGAACCTCTTTACTTCGACTATCTTGGGCCAAAGGTTTTTATAAGACTTGGTTAATATTTAAGAACTATAACTTTCTAGCCTCTCTTCAATGTGGGTTTTCAAACCATTAAGAATAAGATCCCCCAAGTCTCTCTCGGTTATCATTAAGCTATAACATCGGTTTTTTATATCTCTAAATCTCTTGACATAATCGGTGTCTGATTCATCATGACTTTTTCTAATCGATGTAAGATGTGACAATTTTATCTTATTATTTCTGAGTGATCCTGAAGCTTTTGCTCTAGTTGCGACCACAATAGAATAGATCCATGTGACAAAGGAAAAAATTAATCAAGAAACTGCAGTGCTAGTTAAAGATAGGGGAAATAAACGCACTTTCAGTTTTTCTATGGAACTTCCTATACCCAACTGTGTCAGATATTGACTAGCATGCTCCCACATTGTTTTTCTCCCCTCACCACTAAATTTAATAAAATCAAGAACCTTATAACCTTGAGGGTACAAAATGACATCGAAGTTTTCAAGATAAAGCTTTTGGTACACATGACTCCTTACTTTTGGCTCGTTTTCAGAAGTTTCTTGAAACATCTTATGCAAATATTGCCATAATTCATTTAAAATTGGATCCGAGGTAGATGAAGATGCTTGTGGCGACAACATAGGAGCAACATGAGTACTATGTAAGGATGCAATTTGCGGGGCACGCGTTGAACCATAATTATTATTAACGGGGTGTGTACACCCATAATAATTACCACATATCAACAAATATTATTATCAAGCAAACCGTGGGGAATGGAGGAGATGACGACCATGAGAACAGAGGAGGAGGCAGTGGCAAATCTAGGGGGAAGAGCTGATATGCAACATTTTTACAGTTCTATCTCTTAACAACCCACCTAAATAAATACAGAACATGCAGAGCATCTTGGAACTTGGAGCATTGTGAACTTGCATCATTGACTATTCGTCACCCTGGGTGAGGAATACTTGTTCTTCACACCCCTCTATTTTAACATCAATGCGCCATAATTTTTCGTTCCACAATTTTTTTCTTATTTCAGACGTAAAAATAGAACGCAAGAAATATATAATCGTTGTAAAAAATATTTTATGTTACGTAAACATAGTATAAAATGTACATAAAATGCAATTTTTCTTGTCTTATGATCTATTTTTTCCTTATGCCAATTTTTTCGCAGTGAATCAATATGAATGTAACTATTTGTATTAAATACAATTTATATATGAAATGATCGTAAGAAGAATAAGTTATTCTACATCCTGGGTGATGAATAGACCTTCTATATATAGGACATGTTTCGTGTGCACCAAGCCAGGTGGAGTAAATTTGCCCGAAGAGTTACCCTGGAATGAGAGGTATTGCTGCCCCAACATGATTTGGAAAGACGTAGACAAGAATACAAATCACTAAGGGACACCAATTCTTGATTGAGTTGTGATCGATGACAATAGGGGATTGTAGTTGGAGCCAAGGTCACACAACACATAGTTGACCACATCCTCTTTGTCAAGAGGAGATACTAGCATGGCATAGTATGGACGACTTCCTTTACTTTGTTGAAGTAGTCGATTAGTGAGAGACATTATTCTTAGAATTGCCAATTACATGCGGACTTGGAAGGCCTTTGCCTTGGATTGAGAGGAGAACATGCACCTCAAGGTAGAACAGGGCTCGGGTACAGTTTACATGGCCGGCACCTACTTGAATATTTCTGGTGATATTGACGCAAGCATGGAACTCCACATCGCTTGGTCTTGCCCAACCAATGTTTCACACTCGGGGTGTGACACCTTCTCGGTTCCACCTATATCATTGTTGCTGACAAGCTCCTTGGGAGGAGACACATTGGACTGGTCGGTGTACCTGAGGACCTGATTGCCGTGCATGCATGGTAGTGCCTGATTTTTGCAGGGAAAAAAGTCAGAGCTGCACATTTAGAGACAACACAAGCATGTTCGGTTTCTATAACACGATTAAACTGTTATCAACACATCAACTAGGTATGCCATCCCAAAACCTGTTACTATAAATTTGTAGGTGACTATAGAGTATAGACCGAGATCAATCAACATTTTTTCATACGTTGATCATGTGTTGAAACCAACATGGAGAAGACAATAGCTAGCTAATTATTTTTTTCCACCCCCAACATGTCGTCAATTAATAATTGGATATCATGTACCATCCATGGGATGTTTAATTTATATAGTTATCTATATATATTTTGCACAAATCAATTTACTCTCATACCAAGGCTCCCAATCGCTCAGAAACCCTTGAAACGTCTATGCCAATTCTAGAGCTGAAGGCCTGCACGAAGTAGAGAGAGGAAATGCAATTAACTTGATGCAAAAATAGTCAACTTTTTAGTTAGATATTTAGATGGAGAAATTTAACATATCACGCAATACAAAATGAATCACATTTAATTAAATTTGTTAGACATTTTAGCCACTAGAGATAGATGGGGGGGGGGGGGGCAAGAAACCTATTAAGATGCACATGGCACGTGTGTACAACTAAGTTGTTTTCAAACTATTTCGCTATATTTCCCCAAAAAATTGTCTCTTGCTATGGTTCCACAATATAAGAAAATGGTCAGAGAGGAATAATATGGTTCCACATTTTTCATGTACGTGTACATGCATGGCGGTCATCTCTTTTATGTGACAGTCATATTTTCCTTCGTCCTTTTAGATCTACGCCTATAGCGGTCATCTCTTTTATGGGACACTCATATTTTCCTTCGTCCTTTTAGATCTACGCCTATAATTCAGAGTAACATTACACTACAAACAATGAGCACCCCTCAAATAAGTATGATTAATATTTTTTCTAATAATAAGCCTATTCATCCAAAGTTCCGAAAAGGAAAACTGTTTGTATCACAAAAATAATTTTATTCAAGAAATTGATGCTTTTTAATATGAATATAATGATAAGATTTTCATGCAACATGAGCTATATTTTATTGGCATAATTTATTACTGTTCAATACTTGAATCCGCAGATTCATGTACACCCTACCTGTTGCAATAAAAACATATTTGCGAGTTATGAATGCAAAAGGCTATGCCTACGCACACACGTACCTGAGAATGTATAGTATAGACCATTTTGTGGCCAGCAATAGAGTGATTGGCATTGACAATCGTTGCACCTTCTTCCTCATGGATGGTGATCACCTCGTGGAGCTTGATCGGCCTCTCCATGCAGCATATCAACCTCACCTCCATCGTTGAACCGTTGTGTTCTCGCACCTGCAATACCGGTGCTAATTCCTCCCAAGCTTTCCCTTCTTCTGGTGACCCTGCACCGCTGCTCATGATAGTGATGGTGGTGGGCGTTGGAATGCTAGTATCTCCTCTTATGGTATCCAAGGCTTGTATAGAGCTCCTCCTACGTTGTAGTTCATCGATCCTCTCCTTCAACTTCTTAATGTATGACGCCCCCGCATCCAGGCTGCCTAGCTGGGTCATTGTATCCTACATACACATTTGAGGAACAATGGTGTGAAAAGATTATGCGAAATAATTTTCAATATTTTATTTCATCACATGATTTTATCGGCTAAAATAACCCTTATGTTTTCTAGGTAATGGAAGAGTTCTATTTTTACCGGTCCTTCCATCATGATGCACAATCATAAAACCTTACAAAATCATCTAAGTAAGGTCAGTTGTGGATTTCTTCAATCTCTTTCATTCGGCTTAAAGAGTGTTTGATAAGCTAATAATTTATCCTGTCTTTCGTAATACATTTAACCACAATGTTACCTACTCGGCTACGAGAAATTTTCTTGTACTTTTTAGTTCTTTCTTCCACTATAGCTCGACATGGCAAGGGCTTCAAAAGAGGTTCATTCCAGGAATGGTTTAAATAGCAGTTTCTATCACATGGCACCAATTAATCTGTGCCACCCGGATGTTTTCACATACCTTCATGACCTATGCTATGTTACTACATGATTTTTTCATCTCTATGCTTCCTTAGTTAGTGTTGGGGCTAGTTAAGTGGCCACTTGTCTCTCTGCTTATCAATGATGTCCTAACTAGTTTCCCAATGTTTATGTGTCCATCTTCGAAATACGCAACGTGGTTAGGAAAAGACTTGACTTTTATAGATCTAGATTCTTTTGGCAATGTGATGGAAACAAAAGCAAATATCATCTAATGAGATGAGGCATCATTTGCAGACCTAAAGACCATGATGGTATTGGTATGGAGGTCCTTAAAATAAAAACAACGTGTTTTCTCAGCAGATGGCTATTCAAGTTACTTAGTGAGGATGGGTTTGGCACGACTTGTTTAGAAATAAGTATCTCCACTCAAAAACCTTATCCCAGGTTCAAGGAAAACCCGTTCATTCACCTACTTGGAAAGGTTCGACATGGGTAAAACGGAAATCTTCGCAGAGGATGCTTTGTGGTGGGCAATGGCTTAACCATAAGGTTTTGGGAGGATGCATGGCTAGAGGAGCCTATAGGTTTGAAATACCCTCGTCTTTAAAACATTGTGCAATGGAATGAGGTTTTCATTGGAATGTTGCATTTGGACGGTCTCTCGTTGGGGAAAAAGTGGATGGACTAGTTACACCTCGTCAATACATTGATGATGGTTACCATCAATGATGAACTAGACACTTTTCCGCTTGAATTAGAATTCCTCTGGCGCTATCTCGGTGAAATTGATCGTGTATACATGCCTCATCAATGATGACCTGCCATTCCATCGCAAGTATATTTGGAAGCTTAATGTTCCATTAACAAGTTTCCGCTTGAATTAGAATTCCTCTGGCGCTATCTCCATGAAATTGATCGTGTATACATGCCTCATCAACGAAGACCTGCCATTTCATCGCAAGTATATTTGGAAGCTTAACGTTCCATTAACAAGCATAACCTCAGGAAGCGTGAGTGATAAAGTTACACAAAATGTTGTTTCGCAGCATTGAAGTATCTATTTAGCATATTTTCCTTTAATGCCAACTTTCTAAATTATTATGGCATACTTCTCATGCCCATTTAATCTACCTCCACCTACAAGTAGTTTGAATATGTTCGAAAACAGGTTGGTGGGTATTCATCCTAGCATTAATGTCCATATTCATGTTGAAGTTACTGCTTTACTTTGGGCTACATGAATTTGGCTCAGTAATTGTGTTTTTAGTAAGGATGGAAATTTTACCCATGGACATGAATACCCATAGATACCCGTACCAAATGTGCATGGTTTAGATTTGTTTTTGCTCTCATGCGTAGTGCCCAAACCCCACCCAACCAGTCGTGGGTATTGCATTGGCATGACTCTATGCCTGTGGGCGTGCTCTAACCCAACCTCATAGTCTGACTTGTGTGGGAACCTTTGATGTTGTGCTACATTTTGTGAGGACCTTAAAATGGAAATTGATGTGTTGTGTACTTGTGCTTATCTAATATTGTCCAAAGTGTTAACCTTAGAACTAGCTGGCGCTTTTACTATTTCCTAAGGTACTGCTTATACATGTTGGGACCAACCAATGGATATCCATACCCAATGGACATCCACTGGGTTTCGACATGGACATAATTTTATGTCCATGGGTTTATTCGTGTTGTTTAAAGAATGACTTCATGGATTGGGGTATGTATTTGATATTGTTGAACTCGACTCATTGCTATCTTTAACAGATCAAAAGCTCCAATTTTTGCACATCAGGTCATTTTCAAAGCTAATAATTGGATCCATATGTGGTCCTTTATGATCTGGGAGCAGGATTGGGTCTCCATGATCTCTAGATACAATAATTGGGGAATGATCGCTCAGATATGGGTGACAGTCTAGTGATAGGAGTTCTGAGGAATGAGTCTTCAACTTTTTTCATGTTATTTTTCGGTTGATGTTACTTCATCACCTATGGTGACCATGCATGCATTATTTCTTAGGGGTTGTATATAAATTTAATGATTTGAGGCTCATGCATATATGTGATTGGTCCAGAATATTTTTTGTCTATGGCCAGGTGCAAGGATTGTTTGTTAGCTAAACTACAACATCCATCTCTCTTCATTAACTATTATGCTATATCAGCAAGACCTATAAAACTGAAACCTGCATTGGGAGAGTCCTTACATCGTTTCATTTGCTTAGATTAGATACTGTAAACATTGAATTAAATAATGCAAGGCCATGTGCATCATCCGATAATGTTGGAGATGCCCTATAACGAACACTGTGTTTGTCCACGGACTTGTCTCGATAGTCCATGGGCACTGATGTGCGAGTCGGCCATCCAACTATGCCCGCATACATTTTGAATCAGATTTGAACAAAATGGACAAATTACATGCAAACATGGCAAAATTCACTTAAGTTTGGATATAATTTACTTAAGACAGAGGATATTTTGTTCGTTCAACTAAAACCTAAAAACAAACTACACTAGGTAGCGGACAGTGACCTCGTACACATGGGCGCCCTGGCTAGATGCACCTCCGTTAGCGTCCATGACGTCGCCGTCATTGTCAGAGTGGTCCCTCTAGCAATGGAAGGTTGCAGAGGCATGACAACCAGTAGTAGAAAAACGACTTCACGTAAGCCCTATTAGTCAAGGTTTGGAAAGGGAATGGTACTAATGCGACCATTAGTACCGGTTCCAACGGCTAGGGGGGTGGGAATCATTAGTCCTGGTTCGTGTTGAACCTATAGTGGTGGCAGGCTGGTGTCAGGCTGGGGCCCCACCAGCACATTTAGTCCCCGTTCGTGACATGTACCGGTACTAGAGGTGTACCTCTAGTCCCGGTTTGTATAACCAACTGGGACTAAATGTGCCTCTATATAAACCCTTCGTCGAGTCCGAACCGATTTCTATCTGTTTTCCCCTTTCATTCCTCTCCTCTGTTCTTCTCCTTTGTTCGAGCTCATCCTTCATTTTTACTAAAATTTGTCAAGATTTGAAGGCCCCCTGATACGTCTCCAACGTATCTATAATTTTTGATTGTTCCATGCTATATTATATCCTGTTTTGGACATTATTGGGCTTTATTATACACTTTTATATTATTTTTGGGACTAACCTATTAACTGGAGGCCCAGCCCAGAATTGATGTTTTTGCCTATTTCAGAGTTTGACAGAAAAAGAATATCAAACGGAGTCCAAACGGAATGAAACCTTCGGGAACATGATTTTCGGAACGAACATGATCAAGACATCAATCAGGAAGGCACGAGGTAGGGGGGACGCCTACCCCCCAGGCACGCCCTCCACCCTCATGGGGCCCGCATTGCTCCACCGACGTACTTCTTCCTCCTATAAATACCTACGTACCCCCAAACTACCAGATACGGAGCCAAAACCCTAATTCCACCACTGTAACTTTCTGTATCTGTGAGATCCCATCTTGGGGCCTTTTCCGGAGCTTCGCCGGAGGGGGCATCGATCACGAAGGGTTTCTACATCAACACCATAGCCTCTCCGATGAAGTGTGAGTAGTTTACTTCAGACCTTCGGGTCCATAGTTATTAGCTAGATGGCTTCTTCTCTCTTTGTGGATCTCAATACAAAGTTCTCCCCCTCTCTTGTGGAGATCTATTCGATGTAATCTTCTTTTGCGGTGTGTTTGTTGAGACCGATGAATTGTGGGTTTATGATCAAGTTTATCTATGAACAATATTTGAATCTTCTCTGAATTCTTTTATGTATGATTGGTTATCTTTGCAAGTCTCTTCGAATAAGCAGTTTGGTTTGGCCTACTAGATTGATCTTTCTTGCAATGGGAGAAGTGCTTAGCTTTGGGTTCAATCTTGTGGTGTCCTTTCCCAGTGACAGTAGGGGCAGCAAGGCACGTGTTGTATTGTTGCCATCGAGGATAACAAGATGGGGTTTATATCATATTGCATGAGTTTATCCCTCTACATCATGTCATCTTGCTTAAAGCGTTACTCTGTTCTTATGAACTTAATACTCTAGATGCATGCTGGATAGCGGTCGATGTGTGGAGTAATAGTAGTAGATGCAGGCAGGAGTCGGTCTACTTGTCTCGGACGTGATGCCTATATACATGATCATACCTAGATATTCTCATAACTATGCTCAATTCCGTCAATTGCTCTCGAGAGAAGCCCCTAGTGAAACCTATGGCCCCCGGGTCTATTTTCCATCATATTAATCTTCCTTCAACAAGCTATTTCCTTTTCCGTTTATTTTGCTTTCTTTACTTTGCATCTTTATCATGAAAATACCAAACATATTATCTTATCATATCTATCAGATCTCACTTTAGTAAGTGACTGTGAAGGGATTGACAACCCCTTTATTGCGTTGGTTGCGAGGATTTTATTTGTTTGTGTAGGTGCGAGGGACTCGTGCATGGCCTCCTACTGGATTGATACCTTGGTTCTCAAAAACTGAGGAAAATACTTACGCTACTTTGCTGCATCACCCTTTCCTCTTCAAGGGAAAACCAACGCAGTTCTCAAGAGGTATCAAGAAGGATTTCTGGCGCCATTGCCGGGGAGATTCGCGCCAAGTCAAGTCAAGATTCGACTCCCGACAACAAACCATTTCGGCCGCCGTTGCCGGGGAGTCTACGCAAAAGTCAACATACCAAGTACCCATCACAAATCCTTATCTCCATCATTACATTATTTGCCATTTGCCTCTCTTTTTCCTCTCCCCCACTTCACCCTTGCCGTTTTATTCGCCCTCTCTCTCTCTGCCCTCCTTCTCTTTCTCTATCCGCCTCTTTTTGCCCGTCTCTTGTTTGCTTGTGTGTTGGATTGCTTGCTTGTCACTATGGCTCAAGATAATACCAAATTGTGTGACTTTACTAATACAAACAACAATTTTATTAGCACTCCGATTGCTCCTCTTACCGATGCTGAATCTTGTGAAATTAATGCTGCTTTTCTGAATCTTGTCATGAAAGATCCGTTTTTCGGCCTTCCTAGTGAAGATGCCGCTACCCATCTAAACAACTTTGCTGATTTGTGTGATATGCAAAAGAAGAAAGATGTGGACAATGATATTGTTAAATTGAAGCTATTTCCTTTTTCGCTTAGAGATCGTGCTAAAGCTTGGTTTTCTCCTTTGCCTAAAAATAGTATTGATTCGTGGAATAAGTGCAAAGATGCTTTTATCTCTAAGTATTTTCCTCCCGCTAAGGTCATCTCTCTTAGAAACGATATCATGAATTTTAAGCAACTTGATCATAACATGTTGCACAAGCTTGGGAGAGGATGAAATTAATGATACGTAATTGCCCTACACATGGTTTGAATTTGTGGATGATTATACAAAAAATTTATGCCGGATTGAATTTTGCTTCTAGAAATCTTTTAGATTCGGCCGCGAGGAGGCACTTTTATGGAAATCACTTTAGGAGAAGCTACTAAACTCCTAGATAATATTATGGTTAATTTTTCTCAATGGCACACTGAAAGATCTACTAATAAGAAAGTGCATGCGATAGAAGAAATTAATGTTTTGAGTGGAAAGATGGATGAACTTATGAAATTATTTGCTAATAAAAGTGTTTCTTCTGATCCTAATGATATGCCTTTGTCTACTTTAATTGAGAATGATAATGAATCTATGGATGTGAATTTTGTTGGTAGGAATAATTTTGGTAGCAACGCATATAGAGGAAACTTTAATCCTAGGCCGTATCCTAGTAATTCCTCTAATAATTATGGTAATTCCTACAACAATTCTTATGGAAATTTTAATAAGATACCCTCTGATTTTGAATCTAATATTAAAGAATTTATTACTTTGCAAAAGAATTTCAATGCTTTGATTGAAGAAAAATTGCTTAAGATTGATGAGTTGTCTAGGAACGTTGATAGAATTTATCTTGATATTGATTCTTTGAAACTTAATCTATTCCACCTAAGCATGATATCAATGAGTCTCTCAAAGACATGAGAATTTCCATTGATGAGTGCAAATAAAGAACCACTAGGATGCGTGCTAAGAAAGATTGCTTTATAAAAGCATGTTCTTCTAGTTTCCATGATAAGAAAGATGAAGATCTAAAAGGTATTGATGTGTCCCCTATTAAATCTTTGTTTTGAAATATGAGTCTTGATAATGATGGGACTGAATATGATCCACCTTTACCTAGAAGACGTTCCAAAAATTTGGAGTCTTTAGATCTTGATGCTAAAATTGTTAAAAGAGGGATTGAAGAAGTCAAAACATTAAATATCGATGAACCCACTATTTTGGATCTCAAGGAATTTAATTATGATAATTGCTCTTTGATAGATTGTATTTCCTTGTTGCAATCCGTGCTAAATTCTCCTCATGCTTATAGTCAAAATAAAGCCTTTACCAAACATATCGTTGATGCTTTGATGCAATTTTATGGAGAAAAACTTGAGTTGGAAGTTTCTATCCCTAGAAAACTTTATGATGAGTGGGAACCTACTATTAAAATTAAAATTAAAGATCATGAATGCTATGCTTTGTATGATTTGGGTCCTAGTGTTTCCACGATTCCAAAGACTTTGTGTGATTTGCTAGGTTTCCGTGATTTTGATGATTGCTCTTTAAACTTGCACCTTGCGGATTCAACTATTAAGAAACCTATGGGAAGAATTAATGATGTTCTTATTGTTGCAAATAGGAATTATGTGCCCGTAGATTTTATTGTTCTTGACATAGATTGCAATCCTTCATGTCCTATTATTCTTGGTAGACCTTTCCTTAGAACGATTGGTGCAATTGTTGATATGAAGGAAGGGAATATTAGATTCCAATTTCCGTTAAGGAAAGGCATTGAACACTTCCGTAGAAAGAAAATTAAATTACCATACGAATCTATTATGAGAGCCACTTACGGATTGCCTACCAAACATGGCAATACCTAGATCTATCTTCGCTTTTATGCCTAGCTAGGGGCGTTAAACGATAGCGCTTGTTGGGAGGCAACCCAATTAATATTTTTATTCCTTGCTTTCTGCTCCTGTTTATTAATAAATATTTATCTAGCCTCTGTTTTGGTTGTGTTTTTTGTATTTAATTAGTGTTTGTGCCAAGTAGAACCGTTGGGATGACTTGGGGAAAGTCTTTTTAATCTTGCTGTAAAAAACAGAAACTTTAGCACTCACGAGAAATGCTGCCATTTTTATTTGGAAAGTGCTATTTAGTTAATTATTTTTGCATATGATTAATAGATAAATTCCTCACGTCCAGCAATTTATTTTAGAATTTTTTGGGTTCCAGAACTTGCGTTAGCTACAGATTACTACAGACTGTTCTGTTTTTGACAGATTCTGTTTTTCGTGTGTTGTTTGCTTATTTTGATGAATCTATGGCTAGTAAAATAGTTTATAAACCGTAGAGAAGTTGGAATGCAGTAGGTTTAACACCAATATAAATAAATAATGAGTTCATTACAGAACCTTGAAGTGGTTTTTTTGTTTTCTTTCGCTAACGGATCTCACGAGATTTTCTACTTTTAGTTTTGTGTTGTGAAGTTTTCATGTTTTGGGTGAAAGATTTGATGGATTATGGAACAAGGAGTGGAAAGGGCCTAAGCTTGGGGATTCCCATGGCACCCCAAGATAATCTAAGGACACCTAAAATACAAAGCTTGGGCATGCCCCGGAAGGCATCCCCTCTTTCGTCTACTTCCATCGGTAACTTTACTTGGAGCTATATTTTTATTCACCACATGATATGTGTTTTGCTTGGAGCGTCTTGTATTATTTGATTCTTTATTTGTTAGTTTTACACAATTATCCTTGCTGTAAACACCTTTTGAGAGAGACACACATGATTCAGAAATTGTTAGAATACTCTATGATGTGCTTCGCTTATATCTTTTGAGTTATATAGTTTTTGCTCTAGTGCTTCACTTATATCTTTTAGGGCACGGTGCTGGGTTTGTACTATAGAAACTATTGTTCTCTCATGCTTCACTTAGATTATTTTGAGAGTCCTACAAAACAGTGTGGTAATTTGCTTTAATTATGTTAGGCATTTAAGATTAATATTTTTTTCTCTTATGAGTGTGTTGAATACTATGAGAAGTTTGATACTTGATAATTCTTTTGAGATATGGAGATGGTGATATTAGAGTCAGGATAGTTGAGTAGTTGTGAATTTGAGAAATACTTGTGTTGAATTTTGTGATTCCCGTAGCATGCACGAATGGTGAACCGTTATGTGATGAAGTCGGATCATGATTTATTTATTGATTGTCTTCCTTATGAGTGGCGGCCGGGGACGAGCGATGGTATTTTCCTACCAATCTATCCCCCTAGGAGCATGCGTGTAATACTTTGCTTCGGTAACTAATAGATTTTTGCAATAAGTATGTGAGTTCTTTATGACTAATGTTAAGTACATGGATCATACGCACTTTCTTCCTTCCATCATTGCTAGCCTCTCTAATACCGCACACCTTTCGCCGGTATCATACACCCACCATATACCTTCCTCAAAACAGCCACCATACCTACCTATCATGGCATTTCCATAGCCATTCCGAGATATATTGCCATGCAACTTTCCACCGTTCCGTTTTCTATGACACACTCCATCATTGTCATATTGCTTTGCATGATCATGTAGTTGACATTGTATTTGTGGCAAAGCCACCGTTCATAATTCTTTCATACATGTCACTCATGCATCATTGCACATCCCGGTACACTGCCGGAGGCATTCACATAGAGTCATATTTTCTTCTAAGTATTGAGTTGTAATTTTTGAGTTGTAAGTAAATAAAAGTGTGATGATCATCATTTTTAGATCATTGTCCCAAGTGAGGAAAGGAAGATGGAGACTATGATTCCCCCACAAGTCGGGGGAGACTCCGAACTAAAAAAAAGAGGCCATAAAGAAAGAAGAGAAAAGGCCCAAATAAAAAAAATGAGAGAAAAAGAGAGAAGGGACAATGCTACTATCATTTTACCATATTTGTGCTTCAAAGTAGCACCATGATATTCATGATAGAGAGTCTCTTATGATATCACTTTCATATACTAGTGGGAATTTTTCATTATAGAACTTGGCTTGTATATTCCAATGATGGGCTTCCTCAAAATGCCCTAGGTCTTCGTGAGCAAGCGAGTTGGATGCACACCAACTTAGTTCTTTTTGTTGAGCTTTCATATACTTATAGCTCTAGTGCATCCGTTGCATGGCAATCCCTACTCACTCACATTGATATCTATTAATGGGCATCTCCATAGCCCGTTGATACGCCTAGTTGATGTGAGACTATCTTCTCCCTTTTTGTCTTCTCCACAACCACCATTCTATTCCACACATAGTGCTATGTCCATGGCTCACGCTCATGTATTGCATGAAGATTGAAAAAGTTTGAGAACACCAAAATTATGAAACAATTGCTTGGCTTGTCATCGGGGTTGCGCATGATTTAAATACTTTGTGTGGTGAAGACAGAGCATAGCCAGACTATATGATTTTGTAGGGATAGCTTTCTTTGGCCATGTTATTTTGTGAAGACATAATTGCTTAGTTAGTATGCTTGAAGTATTATTATTTCTATGTCAATATTGAAATTTTGTCTTGAATCTTTAGGATCTGAATATTCATACCACAATTAAGATAATTACATTGAAATTATGCCAAGTAGCATTCCATATCAAAAATTCTGTTTTTATCATTTACCTACTCGAGGACGAGCAGGAATTAGGCTTGGGGATGCTTGATACGTCTCCAACGTATCTATAATTTTTTGTTGTTCCATGCTATATTATATCCTGTTTTTGACATTATTGGGCTTTATTATACACTTTTATATTATTTTGGGACTAACCTATTAACCGGAGGCCCAGCCCAGGATTGCTGTTTTTTGCCTATTTCAGAGTTTTGCAGAAAAAGAATATCAAACGGTGTCCAAACGGAATGAAACCTTCGGGAACGTGATTTTCGGAACGGACATGATCATGACATCAATCAGGAAGGCACGAGGTAGGGGGGAGCCCCTACCCCCCCCCCCCCAAGCGTGCCCTCCACCCTCGTGGGGCCCACGTTGCTCCACCGACGTACTTCTTCCTCCTATATATACCTACGTACCCCCAAACTACCAGATACAGAGCCAAAACCCTAATTCGACCGCCATAAATTTCTGTATCCGTGAGATCCCATCTTGGGGCCTTTTCCGGAGGTCCGCCGGAGGGGGCATCGATCATGGAGGGCTTCTACATCAACACCATAGCCTCTCCGATGAAGTGTGAGTAGTTTACTTCAGACCTTCGGGTCCATAGTTATTAGCTAGATGGCTTCTTCTCTCTTTTTGGATATGAATACAAAGTTCTCCCCCTCTCTTGTGGAGATCTATTCGATGTAATCTTCTTTTGCGGTGTGTTTGTTGAGACCGATGAATTGTGGGTTTATGATCAAGTTTATCAATGAACAATATTTGAATCTTCTATGAATTCTTTTATGTATGATTGGTTATCTTTGCAAGTCTCTTCGAATTATCAATTTGGTTTGGCCTACTAGATTGATCTTTCTTGCAATGGGAGAAGTGCTTTTTGGAAATATGCCCTAGAGGCAATAATAAAATGGTTATTATTATATTTCCTTGTTCATGATAATTGTCTATTGTTCATGCTATAATTGTGTTATCTGGAAATCGTAATACATGTGTGAATAGATAGACCACAACACGTCCCTAGTGAGCCTCTAGTTGATTAGCTCGTTGATCAAAAGATAGTCATGGTTTCCTGACTATGGACATTAGATGTCATTGATAACGGGATCACATCATTAGGAGAATGATGTGACGGACAAGACCCAATCCTAAGCATAGCTCAAAGATCATGTAGTTCGTTTGCTAGAGCTTTTCCAAATGTCAAGTATCATTTCCTTTGACCATGAGATTGCGCAACTCCCGGATACCGTAGGAGTGCTTTGAGTGTGCTAAACGTCACAACGTAACTAGGTGACTATAATGGTGCACTACGGGTATCTCCGAAAGTGTCTGTTGGGTTGGCACGAATCGAGACTGGGATTTGTCACTTCGTATCACGGAGAGGTATCTCTGGGCCCACTCGGTAATGCATCATCATAATGAGCTCACTGTGACCAAGTGGTTGATCACGGGATCATGCATTACGGTACGAGTAAAGTGACTTGCCAGTAACGAGATTGAACGAGGTATTGGGATACCGACGATCGAGTCTCGGGCGAGTAACGTACCGATTGACAAAGGGAATTGTATACGGGATTGATTGAATCCTCGACATCGTGGTTCATCCGATGAGAACATCGAGGAGCATGTGGGAGCCAACATGGGTATCTAGATCCCGCCGTTGGTTATTGACCGGAGAGTCGTCTCGGTCATGTCTGCGTGTCTCCCGAACCCGTAGGGTCTACACACTTAAGGTTCGGTGACGCTAGGGTTGTTGAGATATTAGTATGCGGTAACCCGAAAGTTGTTCGGAGTCCCAGATGAGATCCCGGACGTCACGAGGAGTTCCGGAATGGTCCGGAGGTGAAGAATTATATATAGGAAGTCCAGTTTCGGCCATCGGGAAAGTTTCGGGGGTTCACCGGTATTGTATCGGGACCACCGGAAGGGTCCCGGGGGTCCATCGGGTGGGGCCACCTATCTCGGAGGGCACCATGGGCTGAAGTGCGGAAGGGAACCAGCCCCTGATGGGCTGGTGCGCCCCCCTTGGGCCTCCCCCTGCGCCTAGGGTTGGAAACCCTAGGGGTGGGGGGCGCCCCACTTGGCTTGGGGGGGGGGAAGCCACCCCCCTTGGCCGCCCCCCCTTGGAGATTGGATCTCCTAGAGCCGGCGCCCCCCTAGGGGTCCTATATATAGTGAGGGGGAGGGAGGGGAGCTGCACCCTAGCCCCTGGCGCCTCCCTCTCCCTCCCGTGACACCTCTCCCTCTCGCTGAGCTTAGTGAAGCCCTGCCGAGATCACCGTTGCTTCCACCACCACGCCGTCGTGCTGCTGGATCTCCATCAACCTCTCCTTCCCCCTTGCTGGATCAAGAAGGAGGAGACGTCTTCCCAACCGTACGTGTGTTGAACGCGGAGGTGCCTTACGTTCTGCGCTAGGTCATCGGTGATTTGGATCACGACGAGTACGACTCCATCAACCCCGTTCTCTTGAACGCTTCCGCTCGCGATCTACAAGGGTATGTAGATGCACTCCCCTCTCCCTCGTTGCTAGATGACTCCATAGATTGATCTTGGTGATGCGTAGAAAATTTTAAAATTCTGCTACATTCCCCAACAGTGGTATCAAAGCTAGGTCTATGCGTAGTTTCTATGCACGAGTAGAACACAAAGCAGTTGTGGGCGTCGATATTGTCAATTTACTTGTCGTTACTAGTCTTATCTTGATTCGGCGGCATCATGGGATGAAGTGGCCCGGACCGACCTTACACCTACGCTTACGTGAGACTGGTTCCACCGACTGACATGCACTAGTTGCATAAGGTGGCTAGCGGGTGTCTGTCTCTCCCACTTTAGTCGGATCGGATTCGATGAAAAGGGTCCTTATGAAGGGTAAATAGAAATTGGCATATCACGTTGTGGTTTTGGCGTAGGAAAGAAACGTTCTTGCTAGAAACCTATAGCAGCCATGTAAAAACTTGCAACAACAATTAGAGGACGTCTAACTTGTTTTTGCAGCATGTGCCGTGTGATGTGATAAGGCCAAAAGGATGTGACGAATGATATATGTGATGTATGAGATTGATCATGTTCTTGTACTAGGAATCACGACTTGCATGTCGATGAGTATGACAACCGGCAGGAGCCATAGGAGTTGTCTTAATTTATTTATGACTTGCGTGTCAACATAAACGTCATGTAATTACTTTACTCACTGGTAGAAAAAGGGCCTTTAGTCCCGGTTCTGGACCGGGACTAAAGTGTCGGTACTAATGCCCTGACCCTTTAGTCCACCAACCGGTACTAAAGGAAATTTCTTGATTTTTTTTTTGAAATTTTTTTTGAATTTTTTTTGAATTTTTTTATTTTCAAATTTCTGAATTATTTTAACCTCTAATCTCTAATCACCCCTCATCACTGCTCAATTTAATCTCTAATCACCCCTCATCATTCCAAATCATCTCACTTCCCGAACGGTCACCCATCCTCTCACTACTCCAGCCTGAGCACGCTTAACTTTCGGGTTCTATTCTCCCTCGTTTCCAAGTCTGCACTTGTTGTTTTCCTGACAATAGTAAGATGTCAATCCTATTGACCCTCAGGAATTTAGCTTGAGCATGAAGTCACATATTTCACTGTTTGAGTTTAAAACTATTGTTCTAAAAAACAATAATTTTTTAGTAACACTAATATTTTTGAATAAGTAGTTTGCCCATTGTTTGACCACAGTTTGACCATAGTTTGACCAGATTTGACCAAAATTGAAAAAAGGTGAAATAGTTATTTAATAACACTAATATTCTTGAATAATTATTTAGTAATACTAATACTTCTTGAATAAGTAGTTTGACCATAGTTTGACCAGATTTACTGAAAATTTTAAAAAACTGAAATTTGAGCATAACTTTTTTTCTTTTTGGAATTTGAGGATTCTAGAAATTTGCAAACAGGCCATAGGCGGTCTCCATCGGATGTAACTTTTCGAGTACATGATTTTTCATATAAAAAACTTTTTCATCCGAGTTCGTATGCAAAAGTTATGCCCATTTTACAAATTCCAGAGAGATTTTGTAAATAAAGTCGAAATTCATATTTGTAAATTTTCCCAACAACTACACCACATATCACATGTGAAACTTATTTTCTTTTATTTTTTTGACATTTCCATCATTTTCTTTTATTTTTTTTAAAACTGAAAAGGCGATCCACGGGGGGGGGGGGGTATAGTTTGAAAATGGGACCTTTAGTACCGGTTCGTGGCACGAACCGGGACTAAAGGTCTCATCCCCATTAGTCCCGGTTCGTGCCTCAAACCGGGACTAAAGGTCTAATCTTTAGTCCCGGTTTGTGGCACGAACCGGGACCAATGGTTGTGGGCTAGGAGCGAGGCCCATTGGTCCTGGTTCATCCCACCAACCGGGACTAATGCCTTAGCCGCATGAACCGGGACCAATGCTCACATTAGTCCCGGTTCTAGACTGAACCGGGACTAATGGGCTGAGCCGGACTGGACCATAGCCCTGTTTTCTACTAGTGACTTTATTACTAAAGCGTTAGTCATAGTAGTAGAAGTAATAGATGACGAGACAACTTCAAGAAGACACGATGATGGAGATCATGATGATGGTGATCATGGTGTCATGCCGGTGACAACTATGATCATGAAGCCCTGAAGATGGAGATCAAAAGGAGCAAATGATGTTGGCCATATCATGTCACTATTTGATTGCATGTGATGTTTATCATGTTTTACATCTTATTTGCTTAGAACGACTGTAGCTTAAATAAGATGATCCCTCGTAATAATTTCAAGAAAGTGTTCCCCCTAACTGTGCACCATTGCGAAGGTTCGTTGTTTCGAAGCACCACATGATGATCGGGTGTGATAGATTCTAACGTTCGAATACAACGGGTGTAAGCCAGATTTACACACACAATACACTTAGGTTGACTTGACGAGCCTAGCATGTACAGACATGGCCTCGGAACACGGAAGACCGAAAGGTCGAGCATGAGTCGTATAGAAGATACGATCAACATGAAGATGTTCACCGATGTTGACTAGTCCGTCTCACGTGATGATCGGACACGGCCTAGTTGACTCGGATCATGTTTCACTTAGATGACTAGAGGGATGTCTATCTGAGTGGGAGTTCGTTGAATAATTTGATTAGATGAACTTAATTATCATGAACTTAGTCTAAAATCTTTACAATATGTCTTGTAGATCAAATGGCCCACGTTGCCCTCAACTTCAACGCGTTCCTAGAGAAAACCAAGCTGAAAGATGATGGCAGCAACTATACAGACTGGGTCCGGAACCTGAGGATCATCCTCATAGCTGCCAAGAAAGATTATGTCCTAGAAGCACCGCTAGGTGACGCCCCCATCCCAGAGAACCAAGATGTTTTGAACGCTTGGCAGTCACATGCTGATGATTACTCCCTCGTTCAGTGCGGCATGCTTTATGGCTTAGAACCAGGGCTCCAAAAGTGTTTTCAGAAACACAGAGCATATGAGATGTTCGAAGAGCTGAAAATGGTTTTCCAAGCTCATGCCCGGGTCAAGAGATATGAATTCTCCGACAAGTTCTTCAGTTGTAAGATGGAGGAAAATAGTTCTATCAGTGAGCACATACTCAAAATGTCTAGGTTGCATAACCGCTTGACTCAGCTGGGAGTTAATCTCCCGGATGACGCGGTCATTGACAGAATCCTTCAGTCACTTCCACCGAGCTACAAGAGCTTTGTGATGAACTGCAATATGCAGGGGATGGAAAAGACCATTCCTGAGGTATATTCAATGCTGAAATCAGCGGAGGTGGAAATCAAAAAGGAACATCAAGTGTTGATAGTGAATAAAACCACTAAGTTCAAGAAAGGCAAGGGTAAAAAGAACTTCAAGAAGGACGGAAAGGGAGTTGCCGCGCCCGGTAAGCAAGCTGCCGGGAAGAAGCCAAAGAATGGACCCAAGCCCGAGACTGAGTGTTTTTATTGCAAGAGAAGTGGTCACTGGAAGCGGAACTACCCCAAATATTTAGCGGACAAGAAGGCCGGCAACACTAAAGGTATATGTGATATACATGTAATTGATGTTTACCTTACCAGTACTCGTAGTAGCTCCTGGGTATTTGATACCGGTGCGGTTGCTCACATTTGGAACTCAAAGCAGGAGCTGCGGAATAAGCGGAGACTGGCGAAGGACGAGGTGACGATGCGCGTCGGGAATGGTTCCAAGGTCGATGTGATCGCCGTCGGCACGCTACCTCTACATTTACCTACGGGATTAGTTTGAAACCTCAATAATTGTTATTTAGTGCCATCTTTGAGCATGAACATTGTATCAGGATCTCTTTTAATTTGAGATGGCTACTCATTTAAATCCGAGAATAATGGTTGTTCTATTTATATGAGAGATATGTTTTATGGTCATGCCCCGCTGGTGAATGGTTTATTCTTAATGAATCTCGAGCGTAATGTTACACATATTCATAGTGTGAATACCAAAAGATGTAAGGTTGATAATGATAGTCCCACATACTTGTGGCACTGCCTCTTTGGTCACATAGGTGTCAAACGCATGAAGAAGCTCCATGTAGATGGACTTTTGGAGTCTCTTGATTACGAATCATTTGACACGTGCGAACCATGCCTCATGGGTAAAATGACCAAGACTCTGTTCTTAGGAACAATGGAGCAAGCAACCAACTTATTGGAAATCATACATACTGATGTGTGCGGTCCAATGAGTGTTGAGGCTCGCGGTGGCTATCGTTATGTTCTCACCCTCACTGATGACTTGAGTAGATATGTGTATCTCTACTTAATGAAACACAAGTCTGAGACCTTTGAAAAGTTCAAGGAATTTCAGAGTGAGGTTGAGAATCAACGTGACAGAAAAATCAAGTTCTTGCGATCAGATCATGGGGGAGAATACTTGAGTCACGAATTTGGCACGCACTTAAAGAAATGTGGAATAGTTTCACAACTCACGCCGCCTGGAACACCTCAGCGTAATGGTGTGTCCGAACGTCGTAATCGCACTCTATTGGATATGGTGCGATCTATGATGCCTCTTACCGATCTACCGCTGTCATTTTGGGGCTATGCTTTAGAGACTGCCACATTCACTTTAAATAGGGCTCCGTCGAAATCCGTTGAGACGACACCGTATGAATTATGGTTTGGGAATAAACCTATGCTGTCGTTTCTAAAAGTTTGGGGATGCGATGCTTATGTCAAGAAACTTCAACCTGAAAAGCTCGAACCCAAATCGGAAAAATGCGTCTTCATAGGATACCCTAAAGAAACTATTGGGTATACCTTCTACCTCAGATCCGAAGGCAAGATCTTTGTTGCCAAGAATGGATCCTTTCTAAAGAAAGAGTTTCTCTCGAAAGAAGTAAGTGGGAGGAAAGTAGAACTTGATGAAGTATTGCCTCTTGAACCAGAGAGTGGCGCAGCTCAAGAAAATGTTCCTGAGGTGCCTGAACCGACTAGAGAGGAAGTTAATGATGATGATCATGAAACTTCAGATCAAGTTGCTACTGAACTTCGTAGGTCCACAAGGACACGTTCCGCACTAGAGTGGTACGGCAACCCTGTCCTGGAAATCATGTTGTTAGAAAATGGTGAACCTTCAAACTATGAAGAAGCGATGGCAGGCCCAGATTCTGACAAATGGCTGGAAGCCATGAAATCCGAGATAGGATCCATGTATGAAAAGGAAGTATGGACTTTGACTGACTTGCTCGATGATCGGCGAGCCATAGAAAATAAATGGATCTTTAAGAAGAAGACATACGCGGATGGTAATGTAACCATCTATAAAGCTCGGCTTGTCGCTAAGGGTTATCGACAAGTTCAAGAGGTTGACTATGATGAGACTTTCTCACCCGTAGCGAAGCTGAAGTCCGTCCGAATCATGTTAGAATTGCCGCATTCTATGATTATGAGATATGGCAAATGGACGTCAAAACAGCATTCCTTAATGGTTTCCTTAAGGAAGAATTGTATATGATGCAGCCGGAAGGTTTTGTCGATCCTGAGAATGCTGACAAGGTGTGCAAGCTCCAACGCTCGATCTATGGGCTGGTGCAAGCATCTCGGAGTTGGAACATTCGTTTTGATGAGATGATCAAAGCGTTTGGGTTTACGCAGACTTATGGAGAATCCTGCATTTACAAGAAAGTGAGTGGGAGCTCTGTAGCATTTCTCATATTGTATGTGGATGACATACTGTTGATGGGAAATGATATAGAATTCTTGGAAATCATAATGGCCTACTTGAACAAGTGTTTTTCAATGAAGGATCTTGGAGAAGCTGCTTACATATTAGGCATCAAGATCTACAGAGATAGATCGAGACGCCTCATTGGTCTTTCGCAGAGTACGTACCTTGACAAGATATTGAAGAAGTTAAATATGGATAAGTCGAAGAAGGGGTTCTTGTCTGTGTTGCAAGGTACGAGATTGAGCATGGCTCAATGCCCGACCACGACAGAAGATAGAGAAAAGATGAGTGTCGTCCCCTATGCCTCGGCCATAGGGTCTATCATGTATGCTATGCTGTGTACCAGACCTGATGTAAACCTTGCTGTAAGTTTGGTAGGAAGGTACCAAAGTAATCCCGGCATGGAACACTGGACAGCGGTCAAGAATATCCTGAAGTACCTGAAGAGGACTAAGGATATGTTTCTCGTTTATGGAGGTGACGAAGAGCTCGTCGTAAAGGGTTACGTTGATGCTAGCTTCGACACAGATCTGGATGACTCTAAGTCACAAACCGGATACGTGGATATTTTGAATGGTGGGGCAGTAAACTGGTGCAGTTGCAAGCAAAGCGTTGTGGCGGGATCTACATGTGAAGCGGAGTACATGGCAGCCTCAGAGGCAGCACAAGAAGTAATCTGGGTGAAGGAGTTCATTACTGACCTAGGAGTCATTCCCAATGCGTCGGGCCCGATGACTCTCTTTTGTGACAACACTGGAGCTATTGCCCTTGCCAAGGAGCCCAGGTTTCACAGGAAGACCAGGCATATCAAGCGTCGCTTCAATTCCATTCGTGAAAGTGTTCAAAATGGAGATATAGATATTTGTAAAGTACATATGGACCTGAATGTAGCAGATCCGTTGACTAAACCTCTCCCTAGAGAAAAACATGATCAACACCAGAACTCTATGGGTGTTCGATTCATCACAATGTAACTATATTATTGACTCTAGTGCAAGTGGGAGACTGTTGGAAATATGCCCTAGAGGCAATAATAAAATGGTTATTATTATATTTCCTTGTTCATGATAATTGTCTATTGTTCATGCTATAATTGTGTTATCTGGAAATCGTAATACATGTGTTAATACATAGACCACAACACGTCCCTAGTGAGCCTCTAGTTGACTAGCTCGTTGATCAAAAGATAGTCATGTTTTCCTGACTATGGACATTAGATGTCATTGATAACGGGATCACATCATTAGGAGAATGATGTGATGGACAAGACCCAATCCTAAGCATAGCTCAAAGATCGTGTAGTTCGTTTGCTAGAGCTTTTCCAAATGTCAAGTATCATTTCCTTAGACCATGAGATTGTGCAACTCCCGGATACCGTAGGAGTGCTTTGGGTGTGCCAAACGTCACAACGTAACTGGGTGACTATAAAGGTGCACTACGGGTATCTCCAAAAGTGTCTGTTGGGTTGGGATGAATCGAGACAGGGATTTGTCACTCCGTATGATGGAGAGGTATCTCTGGGCCACTCGGTAATGCATCATCATAATGAGCTCAATGTGACCAAGTGGTTGATCACGGGATCATGCATTACGGTACGAGTAAAGTGACTTGCCGGTAACGAGATTGAACGAGGTATTGGGATACCGACAATCGAGTCTCGGGCGAGTAACGTACCGATTAACAAAGGGAATTGTATATGGGATTGATTGAATCCTCGACATCGTGGTTCATCCGATGAGATCATCGAGGAGCATGTGGGAGCCAACATGGGTATCCAGATCCCGCTGTTGGTTATTGACCGGAGAGTCGTCTCGGTCATGTCTGCGTGTCTCCTGAACCCGTAGGGTCTACACACTTAAGGTTCGGTGACGCTAGGGTTGTTGAGATATTAGTATGCGGTAACCCGAAAGTTGTTCGGAGTCCCGGATTAGATACCGGATGTCACGAGGAGTTTTGGAATGGTACGGAGGTGAAGAATTATATATAGGAAGTCCAGTTTCGGCCATTGGGAAAGTTTTGGGGGTCACCGGTATTGTACCGGGACCACCGGAAGGGTCCCGGGGGTCCACCGAGTAGGGCCACCTATCCCGGAGGGCCCCATGGGCTGAAGTGGGGATGGGAACCAGCCCCTGATGGGCTGGTGCGGCCCCCTTGGGCCTCCCCCTGCGCCTAGGGTTGGAAACCCTAGGGGTGGGGGGGCGCCGCCCCCCCTTGGGATTGGATCTCCTAGGGCCAGTGCCCCCCTAGGGGTCCTATATATAGTGAGGGGGAGGGAGGGCAGCCGCACCCTAGCCCCTGGCGCCTCCCTCTCCCTCCCGTGACACCTCTCCCTCTCGCTGAGCTTGGCGAAGCCCTGCCGAGATCACCGTTGCTTCCACCACCACGCCGTCGTGCTGCTGGATCTCCATCAACCTCTCCTTCCCCCTTGCTGATCAAGAAGGAGGAGATGTCTTCCCAACCGTATGTGTGTTGAACGCGGAGGTGCCGTCCGTTCGGCGCTAGGTCATCGGTGATTTGGATCACGACGAGTACGACTCCATCAACCCCGTTCTCTTGAACGCTTCCGCTCGCAATCTACAAGGGTATGTAGATGCACTCCCCCTCCCTCATTGCTAGATGACTCCATAGATTGATCTTGGTGATGCGTAGAAAATTTTAAAATTCTGTTACGTTCCCCAACAGTGCTTAGCTTTGGGTTCAATCTTGCGGTGTCCTTTCCCAGTGACAGTAGGGGCAGCAAGGCACGTATTGTATTGTTTCCATCGATGATAACAAGATGGGGTTTATATCATATTGCATGAGTTTATCCCTCTACATCATGTCATCTTGCTTAAAGCGTTACTCTGTTCTTTTGAACTTAATACTCTAGATGCATGCTGGATAGCGGTCGATGTGGGGAGTAATAGTAGTAGATGCAGGCAGGAGTCGGTCTACTTGTCTCAGACGTGATGCCTATATACATGATCATACCTAGATATTCTCATAACTATGCTCAATTCTGTCAATTGCTCAACAGTAATTTGTTTACCCACCGTAATACTTATGCTCTCGAGAGAAGCCCTAGTGAAACCTATGGCCCCCGGGTCTATTTTCATCAAATTAATCTTCCGTCAACAAGCTATTTCCTTTTCCGTTTATTTTGATTTCTTTACTTTGCATCTTTATCATAAAAATACCAAAAAAATTATCTTATCATATCTATCAGATCTCACTTTCGTAAGTGACCGTGAAGGGATTGACAACCCCTTTATTGCGTTGGTTGCGAGGATTTTATTTGTTTGTGTAGGTGTGAGGGACTCGTGCGTGGCCTCCTACTGGATTGATACCTTGGTTCTCAAAAACATAGGGAAATACTTACGCTACTTTGCTGCATCACCCTTTACTCTTCAAGGGAAAACCAACGCAGTGCTCAAGAGGTAGCACCCCCATCCATCAAAGTGTTCACAAAGGTTAGCAACTTTGTCCTTTCATCTCTCATTGCTAGATTAGCTCTTCCAATGCTCTATAAGTATAGTGATTTGTGGGTTTTAGTTTGGGAGTAATTATGTGGTAGTTTATTTGATTTATATGCAATTTGATCTCAAACTAACTTCTTAGTTTGCATATGTAGGTCTGGTTTACTTAGTGCCTTCCTGTCCTCGTCCTAACCACGTCGATCGCCCGCATTGTCCGATCGCCGGCACCACCTTGGTGAGCCTCTTGTTCTTATCCTTCAAAAAAAAATCATGTTTGTGTGATTTAGAAAGTTACTTTTATAATTTTCTTACGCGTACGTTATTTGTTTTACATAGTGGCATCGTTTTGATATCCATCCCCATCGGTCCTCGTCCGGTTTATGATTTGGATGTGGTATATTCTCTTTTATAACTATTTGTTGCATTTCGTGTTTATGACAAATTATGCCCATCAAGTTGACATAGATATTTTTATCTAGGAGGTATGTGCACCGGAAATTCCAACCGACTCTCTTGTCGAGAGGTTAAATTTAGTTGAAAAAGAAAACAATTACTTGAAGAAAAAATTGAAAAGAATTGAGGAGGAGAAGGTGGAATTGGAGTTGCATGTTGCGGATGTCGTCGATGATCACAAGATCAAGATGGATGCAATGCGCTTGAAGATTAGGAAATATGCCGTTGATAGTGAGGCTTGGTATCATTATGTTGTTGGATCAATTGATTGTTACCTTAGTTGCGATCTTGATCGCATTTCTTGTTGCATTTAAATACTTTAGCTAGAGAGTTTGTATGTTTTTTATGAGAATAAGTGTGTATGCACTTTATGTATGAACTTGTATTAATTTGGTCTTTTCGGTGTTGTGTAATGAAGATGAGCCGGCAATGGATGTACAATGACCGATCCTCTCCCCAATTCATTAATGGCGTGTATACTTTTCTACTAGTGGCCGAGGCAAACAAGCGAGCGGATGGTTTTATGTGTTGTCCATGTGCTGTTTGTAAGAATGATCACAATTACTTTAACTCAAGAACCATTCACATCCACCTGTTTGAGTCTGGTTTCATGTCCGGCTATAACTGTTGGACCAAGCACGGAGAAAGAGGGGTCCTAATGGAAGAGAATGAAGAAGAAGAGGATGACAATAGCTATCCTGGCCATGAGTTCCTTGAATAAATGGTACAACAATGGGGGAAGAAGCTGAGCCGGTAATGGGGAAAGAAGCTGAAGAAGAGGCATCAGATGAGCCCGCTGATGATCTTGGTCAGGCCATTGCCGATGCAAAGAGAAACTGCGCAAATGAAAAGGAGAAGTTGAAGTTGCAGCGCATGTTAGAGGATCACAAGAAATTGTTGTACCCAAATTGCGAAGATGACAAGAAAAAACTGGGCACCACACTGGAATTGTTGCAATGAAAGACAGAGAATGGTGTATCTTACAAGGGATTTGAAAAGTTGTTGATAATGTTAAAGAAAATGCTTCCATAGGACAACGAGCTGCCTGACAGTACGTACGAAGCAAAGAAGGTTGTCTGCCCTCTAGGATTAGAGGTGCAGAAGATACATGCATGCCCTAACGACTGCATGCTCTACCGCGGTGAGTACAAGGATTTGAACGCATGCCCTGTATGCGTTGCATTCTGCTATAAGATCAACCGCGATGACCTGGTGATGTTGAGGGCGAGCGCCCCAGGAAGAAGATTCCTGCCAAGGTGATGTGGTATGCTCCTATAATACAATGTTGAAACGTTTGTTCCAAAACAAAGAGCATGCCTAGTTGATGCGATGGCACAAAGAAGACCGTAAGAAAGACGGAAAGTTGAGAGTACCCGCTGACGGGTCGCAGTGGACAATAATTAAGAGAAAGTTGGAGGACTTTGCAGATGATGCAAGGAACGTATGGTTCAATTTAAGTATAGATGTCATTAATCCTTTTGGGGAGCAGAGCAGCAATCATAGCACCTGGCCTGTGACTCTATGTATCTATAACCTTCCTCCTTGGCAGTGCATGAAGCGGAAGTTCATTATGATGTCAGTGCTCATCCAAGGCCCTAAGCAACCCGGCAACGATATTTATGTGTACCTAAGGCCATTATTTGAAAAACTCTTACAGCCGTGGAATGAAAAACTTGTACATGCATGGGATAAACACAAATAGGAGGAATTTGACCTACATGCATTGCTGTTTGTAACAATCAATGATTGGCCTGCTCTCAGTAACCTTTTAGGACAGAAAAATAAGGGATACCACGCATGCACGCACTGTTTATATGATACCGATAGTATATATTTGGATAAATGTAAGAAGAATGCGTACCTGGGACATCGTCGATTTCTTTCGAGCAGACATCCCGTAAGAAAGAAATGCAAGCATTTCAAATGAAAAATTATATTTATATACTCCCTCCGTTCCTTTATGTAAGGTGTATTTTTTTCAGCACAGTGACCAAGACACATAATTGTAGACATGTTAGGACGAAATTACCCTCGGTAAATTTATTGGTTAGTGGCAATTAAATCAGTTAGTCGAGGAAAGTATGAGATATATGCAATCGACAGAGAGATATTTTCATTCTTTTGCTACAAGAAGAGAGAAAATTTCCCTTTTTCTAGATGGCTAACAAAGAAATTATGAGGAATTAGAAGAAATGCATCTTACATTCTGGAATTTTATCAGAAAACAAATATACCTTGTATAAAGGAACGAAGGGAGTATATGCTTAGCGTGTACAGTATGTAGTAGCATAAAATATGTTTGAAATTAAAAAATTAAATGAAAAACACAAAATTAAAAAGAAAAATAAGCCATAAAACACATAAACCCCTAAAGCTTTTAGTCCCGGTTGGTCTAGCCAACCGGGACTAAAGGCCCCAGCCCCCCGGCCCGGGCTTGTGCCACGTGATGGGCCTTTGGTCTCGGGACGTGACGAACCGGCACTAAAGGAAAGGGGAGGGGGTAGTCCTCACTCTTTAGTGCCGGTTGTTTAACCGAAACTAAAGATCCTTACAAACAAGGACTAAAGCTCGATTCTGCACTAGTGAGCCCTGCCTGGCCGTCACTTGACACTCTCGGAGGAGACGCTCCGCTTCCTCCTGCGCCATGTGGAGGGCCACCTTGGCCAATTCCGACGCAAGCCAGGGAGCCTCGACGGCCTTGCCCCTACCGATGACGGCAGAGGTGTCACTGATCGACCACTCGTCATCAATCTTGGCGAGCTCCCATCGAGGCATGGTCATCTCCGTGGTGGTGAGCGACTGGTCGAGGGCCCAGGCCTGTGTGGTTGGGGGTCAGCGCGGACCCATGCCAATGCCTAGTTGGACTTGGCGATGGCCGAGAAGCACGCCATGTTGCGCCGCTCCCGCCTCGCCGCCTGCCTCGCTTCCCTGTCCTCCGCTAAGTCCATGCTTCGCGACGAGAAGCCGCGGCCACCGAGGTAGTAGAGGATGTGCCCGCACGCCTTCGCAATCGCCGACAGCACCTCCTGGTTCATGGCCTTGCTACGTCATTCGCAGCTCGGCGACGATGCCGGCTAATCGATGCGACAATAGCGGATGTGTCGTGGCGACAACAACTGGTCCTTCACGAGGCACCCGATTTGAATGCCGTGGTTGTGCAGAGGGGACTGTGGCTCCACCTTCATGCGGTGGAGAGGCGGCGATGACGGCTCTTGCTTCACTTGGTAGCGCGACGGTGATGGCGGCTCGAACTTCACGCGTCACGGTGGCGACGATGGAACATGGTAGCGCGGCTGGAGTGGAGAGGCTGGAAGCGAAGAGCTTTGAGTGAAGAGATGCGATGTGAATGGCGCTGAAGCACGGCTTAAATAGACACGACAACCGGCCGAAGGGACGAAAAGCCGGCTTCAATGCGGTGCAATTAGCGGAGTAAGCTTCCCGGTCGCCGTGGCTGCATTCAAGTGACGCCACCTGCTCCTCCGTTGCGTCGCTCCGACCGGCATTAATGCTACGGAATCATGACCGCTATGGAGCAACGCTGAACGGCATGATTGCCCAGCAATCGCTTTGCGCGGAAGGGTTTTTCGAGTAGAAAAGTTTTTGAATGGGTTCGGGATGTCATACACATACGTGACAGCGATCCGGACGCCCGCAAAGCCCCCGCTTCACCTTAAATTTGCGAGAAAACAGACGTTCAACCGGTCTGCGGACCAATAAGATTGCGCTGGCAAAATGCGTCAGAGGGCTCGGTCCGGATATATGAGAAGGGCTCCGCGTTCGAGATGGCCTTATACCTCTTTCCAAAAGAAAAGTCCATTACTAGAAGTTAAATATTCAGAATAAGCTCAGTACCGTTCGAGATGGCCTTTTCGAGACGAGATCTCGAGATAAACATGGAGTGAAACTGCACAGTACCGTAATGAGAAAAAGCGTACGTGTTCTTACAGCGTTGCAGCAACAGTGTTCTCTTGGGATAAGGGATGCGAGTTTCTCGCACAGCGCCTTCATGCGCTTCCTCCTCTCCTTCTCCGACTCCTTCTTCTCCAGCAGTACCCCGGCCGTGCCGCCGCTCCCCCTGCCGCTCTTCCCTCCCCTCGCCGGCTTGGCCTTCACCTCCATCTATATAGCTCACGATCGAGGTAGAGGTCAGCGAGCATACAGCTGGTCTTAACATATATGCAACCAAGATGAAGAAGAAAAGGAAGATACCGAGTTCAGAGCGCAGGCATCCATGGAGTAGGAGACGAAGAATTCCGCAGGAAGGAAAAGGATGAGATGGATAAGGGGCCGGCCGGCCTATGGGAGTATGGGAAATATGCAACTACACGTACGAGGTATATACAGGGCACCGCACACGTAGCTATTATAGTTTTAACTAAAATGTGTTTATGTGGTATATATGTGCTATAGTAGTGCAATGGAGTTTGCCACACTCGTGTGTTGTTGCTGTTATACTACGAGCAACATATATGAGAGTGGATTTTTGAAACCTGGGTGTATTGGAGGACTTTATTTTAAATACTTTAAAAATCACATTTAAATTTTCAAAAAATTCTGAAAATAATTCTACATGATCATATGGATGTATATTACATATGTGTAAAAGTTTGATGATGAAATTGGTAAACATGTAGCTATACAAAAATGACAAAATGATGATTTCCAAATCATGATTTTGTCTTTTTTGTGTGACTCACATGGTTTACTTATTTCAGCATCAAAATTTGCACATATGTAATATACATCCATATAAACATGTTAATTTTATTTTAATGATTTTTTGAAACTTCAAAATAGCATTTTGACACTATTCGAAATACAGGGCTCCAATGCACCCGTCCTCCAAAGTGATTTTTTGCAACATATATAGTATAAACGTGCTAACTGGACATGCAAACTCCGCGACACCTTCGTCCAATGCGGTGCAAATTTGATGCGGTGGCAATGTGACAGCAGAATATATTTGGATCCATCGGCTAAACACAAGCACATAGTTATCGGTCATGGGCCATGCAAGAGGCGCCTCCTGCGCCAAGGAAAAAGCAGCAAGTATTTCCTGAAGGAAAAAAATGCGCCCCACAAAAAGCAGTAGCCACATATATTCCCACATGCAGAGAATAATAGGAAAAAAAAACTTTCAAGAGACAACGAGAAAGAGAAATAACTCCCCCGCTCGGGAAAGATTTGTTTGGCCTTGTTTTGAATTAATTGAATTGTTTCATGTGAAATTTCCACGCTTGTATACCAAAGGCTTCTCAGTTTATTGAGTCAGATTAGCGCATCTCCACATACGCGCGGTTGCGAGGCGCGCTAAACTTTTTTTACAGTGCCGAAATAACGTTTTAGCGTGCTGGGCTGATGTTTTGCTTTACCAGAAGCGCAAAAACACGACGCCTAATCCGATGGCATCACCTGCAGCAGCTTAGATTTTGCAGCGCGCTCGAGCGGACGCACCAAATACGCAACACGCGATGCCGTTAGTTTTTTAGCGCGGCTGCTGAAGCGTCAGTTTCAATCCCGCGCGCAATATAGTCGTTTTTTCTAGGACGCAGCTAATCTAGCACGTCGGTTGGAGATGCTCTTAGTTTTTTTTTTCAGATTTCCTCTAAGATACCTTTAGCGTACCTATTGTGTGTGTGCGCGCGTGTGTGGAGGGCAGTGAACAACCGTGTGGACTCATCGAGGCGCGCTTACAAGATAGTACAAACTCACCATCTTGTGAACGTGGAGCAGGCAGCTAGCTACACGAGAAGCAATGGAGACTACCACGTCACTCTTTGCCAAATACTGCCCATCACAGGGACCTCACTCCATCACGCAGACAGATCTGCTACCATTTTACCCTTTTTTTTCTCGCCATTTGACCGTGCCACGGAGACACATCTGTTTTCCACCACCTCGCTCTTTGCAGCCAAATACTGCCCATCACGCAGGTAGCTCAACCTACCTTGCAGACGGTTCTGCTACCATTTGACAGCAATACTTATATCGATGACGTGTTTCAAATTTATTTTTAGAACTTACAAATACATTTTGTTTAGAGCGTTTTTAAGTGAGTTCCGAAGTGCCTAGGTTCCTACAATCTGGTCTAATACAATTCTCGGTCATGTGAAATTACAAGGGGCAACACATGATCAATATTGAGAGCAAGTGGCAGCGTAACTTCTATGCTTTCACAAAACCCGCCCCAAAAGACGAAATAAGTGGATTAAAAGTCACCTGAAAAAATGCAGTAAGTGGGCACCCATGGCCAGAAAATATGACTGACCATCACAATTGTTCACTAAAAATATTTCAGATGGAGGCAATCAGAAACAGAAATAATACTCCATGTACCAGGCAGAAACGCAGTTGTTCCCATAATATTTCTGACTCTAACATAACTTGTAAATTGTAGTTTTGATCGGCCGTGTTACTTTTGTCTAAGTGTGTTGTTCCTTTTTGAAGGAAAAATAATTTCAACGCCATGAGCAAACACAGGGGAGAGAAAAACAATGTAGTTACAGATAAAAATTATGCGAGTTTTTTTATCTCTGATGGAATCACGCTATCTATTCTCAGTTTTGCACTTAATTAGCCACAAAACAATACCTCTTTACTTCCATGATACATGACATATTTTGATTCATTAGGTAAATATATTGACCAACCATAGCTAGCTAAGGGCATCTCCAACGATGTACCTTAAAACGGAAACACAAAATGTCCACAGAGATGCCCGGACGTGTCCGCTGACAGCAGTAGTGGAGTCCGTCATCCAACTGTATGATTCAGAAAGGCATCAAATGCAGACAACAAGGTGGGCTTGGCATACCTAAAGGCAAAAATATCACGTGGGTTGTGAAAACATGTGGTTCGACTGACTATAGTCCAAGCTGACTGTCCAGAATCATCCAAAAGCTCCCCAGGTTTGTTTTGGATTTGTGGGAATTTGGACATCTGGACTAGTCCACGAATATTTGATGCATGGCGTTGAAGAAAAAAAAAACTGTCCGGACCCACATGGTCTAGGCATTTAGGAGCATTTTGATGGACCGCGTTGGAGACTCCCTAATCAGCAAGCTATATCACTAAGGAATTAGACAATTATGCGATGCTGATTGTATGTGGTTAGTGCTAAAGCACATTGTGCAAAAAACAATGCATCATGTGTATATGTGTCGCATTAACACATAGGTAATCTAGATTTCCATGGAGCCATTGTAGATAACCTTCCTAGGCATGAGCTTTACATTTATTTTTCTTTTCAAGACCATGGATATTCAATAACAAGGAGCATATCACTATATACTAAAGGTTAGATAACCCATCGTCAACTAGATGCGGTACCCCCACCGCAAATCATTCCAAGGCCTTGACCATTCAACAAGGACCGCTAGCTAGCATGTCAACAACAATATTTAGAAGTATTAGTGAGAGTGGGTCTACTTGATACAATTTTCTTCTTTGTTTGGAAATAGAGCATTTTGAGGTAGAACTGTCAACATAACCTTATTATTATTGGGATCTTCCAGATGCACCAAGCTTAAATATTTATTTCCCCTCTATTAAACGGATTCGCTTGATCAGTCAACTGAAATTTCATTGTCGCTTGTCGACTGGTTTTTAGATTTTAAATTTATTTAATTATTTAATCCACAGATTACGAATTTATTTTCCGCCAATTTTACATTTAAAAATACGCAATTCATCTGAACTTTTTACTTATATTTTGTTTCATGTTTTAGATTTCATTTAAAATTGGCGAACTCTTATATTATTTTTCTATAGTCACAGTTCTCGTAGTGTGCAACTACCCAATTTTTCATGGTCCATCTATATAATTAAACTTTTATTTGTGTCTGGATATCAACATGTGGAGAAATATATGTCTGACTTCACGATTTTTCACTCAAATTATTTTAGAATGAGTCAATCAGCGAGACAAATAACACTCCACGTTCCAAGCGGGGACAATCGTTCCTGAAAGTATTTGTAACTGTCACATAAAGTATAAATATAGTTTCGATCGGCTGTTGGGAGAAAAGGCAAGATGTATTTTATTTATTTATTTTCCTTTTTGAAGGACATGTAATTTCAGTGCCATGAGGGTAGCAGAGGTTAGACATAGAACAAGGCAAAGGGTGTATGTACGTAACATTTTTGTGCAAGGATGTTGTGCCTCATAGAATCATGTTATCTCTTATCACTTTTGTAATTAATTTGGAACAAAATAGCACACCCCTGTTAAAAAACTCACGGCACATTTTATTTTGCTAGAAAAATACTGACGAACCATAGCTAGCTAAGCAGTTAGCTATAGTGCAAAAGAATTATATAGTAATGTGATTCTGATTGGGTATGTCAAGTGCTCCGGGGTAAGAGCATCTCCCGCCGCGCCCCCAGAAAGGCCTCCTCAGGCGTTTTTTCGGGCTGGCGCTGAAAAATCGGCCTAGTCGCGTCCCAGGAGTCCGATTTTCGCCGACCTGAACTGAATTTAGCGCCGGCGGACCCAGGCCGAACCCGGCGCGCTGGGGGGCGCTCGGGGGTGCCGGGGCGAGCGGTTTTGGCGCGAAAGAGCCGCGGGCCCGCCGCGTCAGCGACACCGCGCGTCATCTTCCCCGAACGCCTCGGTTTCCCGCGGGAAATCAATGGCAAGGCTGCCACCGGTCAACCTTACCAGTGATTCCTCAAGGGCGGCGCGTTCACGGGGCGGCGCGCCGACGCCTCCCCTCCGTCACATGCGTACACACGGGGCGGTGCCGCTATCTAAGCTGGTGGCCTCCCTCGCCTCTGGCTACACCAGCCACACCTGCCCTAGCTCGCCCCCTACCTCTCCCGAGCGCCGCCGCCGAGCCCTGCCTCTCCTGAGCGCCTCCGCCGAGCCCTCCCTTTCCCTCCCTCCCTCTCCCGATGGCCGAGCAGTTCCCCGGCGATGAGGCCGCGGCCAACGGCTTCGGCCGCCGATCGCTCCGTGAACAGGAGTCTTGGCTCCTGTTCCAGGCGAATATCCCGGCGCCGCCGGACATGCGCGCCGGGCCGACGGGCTGGAAGCTCAGCAATGGGGGAGTGCCCATTCCCCCGTTGCCCGACGCCGTGGCCAAACCAGGGTACTTCACCAAGGAGGTCGACGTCGTGCGCGCCTCCCTCACCGCCGCTCAACTCTCCCTCCCCCAGTACGCCGCCGACAACCATGCGGCTTGAGCGGCGTACTTCGAGCGCCGTTAGCAGCAACGGCTGGCGTCCACCAACGGCGCGGCGGTCGTCGGCGGCATGAAGAACAGTGAGAGGCGCCGCCTGTGGTGGGGCGTCCCCGGCCGCACACTCGTGGGCGTGCTGACGCACCTCAAGGGCGGCAACAACCCGCCGTTGGCGTACCCCCCGACGAGGGCGGCCGCCACGGCCACGGCTCACCGCCGTCGCGACGGGCAATGGTTGCCCAGGAGGTTCGGTGCCTCCTCTTCTTCCTCCTCGTCACGCTCTTCTTCGCAGTTCTCCGGCTCTCCGGCGTTGCTCGGCGTCAAGGCCGAGCCCGCGGCGGAGACGCCGCTCGGACGGCGCACTCGCAGCGCCGGCATCGTCATCAACGAGGGCGGCCAGCGCGCCTCCTCGTCGGCTCCTCCGCGCTTCGTCAAGCCCAAGATGGAGTCGGGGCTCGCGCCGGTGAAGACGGAGCCGGGCCTCCTCCCCGCGGTGAAGACGGAGCACGGCGGCGACATCGAGCTCGACGACGACGCGGCCCTGGAATGGGCGCGCGCGGACTCCGTGAAGATGGCGAGGGAGCGCCAGTGCGCCGCCCTGCAGCGCTTCGCGCAGCGCCGCCGGGGCCGCAACGAAGGAGGCGTCATCGTCATTGAGGACAGCGACGACGCGCCGCCGCCACCAGCCCGCGTTGGCGACACCGATCAGGGGTCCACCAGGGACTGCCGCGTCAAGGAGGAGAAGCCCGACGACGGCGGCGACGACGGCGACTACTCGGCGTTCAGCCAGTTTCTTTTTTAGATTAGTTATCTATTTTGCTATGTAATGAAAATCCGCGAACATGTCTAATATATGTCCAAGTTTGCCGAAATTTAGTCGTGTTTAGCCGAACTTCGCCGAACTTTACCGAGATTTGCTATACTTATTTTTTTAATCACGCCTGGGGGCGGCTCTGGGGCCGGCGGCTGGTGACCAACTCGCCCCCAGGCCCATTTTTTGCGCCAGCTCACCCCCAGGCGGTGATTTTAGGCGCCCCCTGGGGGGCCAACGGCTAGAGATACTCTAATGCTTAGAAACAAGAATCGAGAGAGTAAGTATCACAACAACTTATAGAGGACGTGAATGCCCTCGGAGTCATTGTAGATAACCTTGCTAGGCATAAGCTTTAGATATAGTTTTCCATTCATGGCCATGTATATTTTACAACAAGAATCTTATAGCTGGCATATTGAATGTTAGGTAAACCGTTATCAACTAGAAGATGTACCACCACCATAAATCGTTCGCTGGCATAGACCATTCAACATGGACTGCTAACTAGTATGTCAACAACATTATTTATAAGTATCACCATGAGTGGTCGAAGGATACATGGATCCATATGTATGCATCCATATATATCGATATCGACGTGGATCTAGAGGTTCAAGCTAGCTCTGTCGTGCACTCTTCACAGTGCAGAAGTAGTGGGACATAGATATTTGTACATACTCCCTCCGTATGTGATATCGACATGTGGAGAAAATATATGTCTGACTTCACTGTCGTTCACTCAAAATATTCTAGACGGAGTCAATCAAAGCGACAAATAACACACCACGTTCCAAGCGGTGTCAATCATTCCTGAAAGTATTTTTAACTGTCACATAAAGTGTAAATATAGTTTAAAACACAAGATGTATTTTATTTATTTATTTTCCGTTTTGAAGGACATATAAGTTCAGTGCCGTGAGGGTAGCAAAGGTTAGACATAGAACAGGGTAAAGGGTGTATGTACGTAACATTTTTGTGCAAGGATGTTTTGCCTGATAGAATCATGGTATCTATTATCACCTTTGTAGTTAATTAGGAACAAAATAGCACACCCCTGTTCGAAAATACATGGCACATTTTATTTTTGTAGAAAAATACTGACTAACCATAGCTAGCTAAGCAATTAGCTATAGTATAAAAGAGTTATATAGTAATGTGATTCTTATTGGGTGTGTCAAGTGCTGAGGGGCAATGCTTAGAAACAAGAATCAAGAGAGTAGGTGTCACAATATTTTAGAGAGGATGTTGATGCCCTTGGAGTCATCGTAGATAACCTTGCTAGGCATGAGCTTTAGATATTTTTTCCATTCATGGTCATGTATGTTTTACAACAAGAATCATATACCTGGCATATTGAATGGTAGATAAACCGTTATCAACTAGAGGATGTACCAGCACCGTAAATTGTTCGCTGGCATAGACCATTCGACATGGACTGCTAACTAGTATGTGAACAACAATATTAGAAGTATCACCATGAGTGGTGGAAGGATACATGGATCCATATGTATGCATCCATATATGTCCCTTTGATTGACAGAGAGGCGGGGGGAAAGAAACATAAAGAGACCTCTCTGATAGATATCGACGTGGATCTAGAGGTTCATGCTAGCTCTCTCGTGCGCCCTTCACGGTGCAGAAGTTGTGGGACATAGATATTTGTAGATACTCCCTCCGGATGGGAATATAAGTCAAGCACGGGTTTGTAGGTTTCTGATTTGACTAATGAAAGATGTCGTGTATGCTACGTAAATGTTTTACGGAACCATGGTTCAGCCGAATCTACGCTCGACACCATTGATTTCTAGATACTATTCATGAGGATCCATGCATGGTTGATTAAAAAATGCAGTTGGTATGCATGTCACAGATTCACATTTAGTAGAATGTTAAATCGTACGGCATAGACCATAGATTCGACTGAACCATGGTCCTGAATTACGTCTCTCGTGTATGCTATAAAAATTAGGTCAGAAAAGTTTGACATAAAAATGGGCTAAAATTGTAATTTCAAGGTATATATATATATATATATATATATATATATATATATATATATATATTCTACCATATTGTGTGAAGCTTTGCGAGAATGATCACTACTATATCAACATTGTTTTTGAATAATGTTTTCAAACTTTTTTGGACACTTTAATTTCCATACAAAATTTGACCAAAAAGGGGTTATTTACTATGCTGACGTGGCTTCTAACTGGGATGTGGACTGGCTACTAAACGGGTCAAAAACAGAGTCTACTCAGCAAAAACTTATTCCAGGGAAGAGAAGGATTGATTCCTAGCCGGTTTTGATAGTTTAGGGTTGATTCTTAGACTGTTTCAGAGTTTAGGGTTGAATCTTAGACAAATTGAAGAGTTTAAGGCTGTAATATTGACTTGTCTCATAAGTATTCTTACCAATAGGAAACAAGTTTTTTATTACATGCATGCATATGAAATATCTTCTCGTTGCATGGGGCGGAAACAGGAAGAAAAAAACGAGCAATTTCATTGGAAGCTAGCTACATATCAAGGATATATACATCGGACAGAAAAACGAGTGGACGTACTAGATAATCTCTAGGATGTTTCTCACATGCATGCATATGCCGTCCAGATCGGTACGCTAACAGGCCACAAGCGTGGCCCACAAACAAAAACAGCCAGCGCTAGCTAACAACGCAACATTGATCTAGAACATATCTCAGTTTGTGAGCTAGCTTAGCTATGGCTTACCCTGGTCCAGGAGGCATTTGGAACCCAGCTTTCCCATCGACTAGCTTTATAAAACCAAACAACGATATACTACATCGAGAAAAGAAAAAATAAAGGACCACCGCCCGGAGCCCACAGCGGCTACATAGCACCAAAGCTACAGATCCCCACCAAGATTGTCAGAATCACGATTTTAAATCAGATCAGAGCTCTGATGATAGAATCGCAAATCATAAAATCTTCATTATCAGGATCGTAAAAATGTAGATTCTATGAACTAAAATCGTAGAATCAGAGGGGTTAGTTTGGATAGTAAAGTCGTAGAATCGTAGAACAGAATCGCGATTCTGACAACCTTGATCCCCACCGGTTCTAGCCATTGTTATTTTCTCCTTTTTATTTCACTAGCACATATGCCCGTGCGTTGCAATGGAGAGAAAACTACCGGTTTTAGCCATTGTTATGTGCAAGCCCAAGGTCCTGTAGGGAATTTGTTACGCTGAAAATTCTAGTTGTCTCGTCCACCATAGTGACCAACAATACAACATAGGATAGTGCCACCTTGTGGCAGGGATGCACACAAGAAAGCTAGAAAAAAATGCATATCAACCTGGCATTAAGCACATATGCTCGTCCTTGCAACGGAAGATAAAATTATCGGTTCTAAGGAAGTACAACACCCAGTAGCAATTCGGTGAAAAAAATGCATGTTTTTTTTTGACCATTTACAGTAGGGAAAAATCCCTACTGTGATATTTTTTCATTAATAGTGAGGGGTTAGAAAGGTCTTACCAGATGGCATGATCATGCCAGTTACAATGAGTTAGTAAGGACAGGTTTGCATAAGAAAATCTACATGCTATCGAGCCATGAAATCATGCCCTCCTTGATATTAGGCTTAGCCCTGATCATAGTGTCTTTAAAATATCCCATGAAATTGATCCTGCATTGTGTTAAGGAACATCTCGTGCCTTCAAATATTTCATCATTTCTTTGATTCCAAATGGCCCAGCATCCTGTGATAAGAATTTCCATGAAGAATTTCCATTTATATCTATTTTTTGCATCCATGATCATCATATTGATGTTTAAATCAATGTTCCATTCCACACCAATACTCCACCAGAAACTCTGGCTAAAGGGGAAACCAAACAGAAGGTGAGTTCTGTCTTCCATTGATTGATCTCTACATAATGCACATGTGGTAGAATCCAGTGGATAATTATTCCTTATAAGTAGCTCACAGGTGTTTGTTATATCATTTAGAGCCAGCCAACAAAAAAAATTGTGTCTAGGGAGACAACATGACTTCCATATCCATTGAATTGGCAGAGGGTCTTGATGGTTTCCCATTAGGATCTCATAGATTTTTTTTGCAGAATATTTTGAATTGCCCCACATAAAAGTCCATATGTCATGTTCTTGTGTACCTCTGATTTCATCAAGCTGCTCAGATAAAATAATGAATTGATCATATGCAATCATGGATAATGGCAATTGAAAAAGGCTGCTGTAATTTGCAACAAAGTTTTCATCATGGATAGTGATATTATTGTTTCTAGTAAATGAATGCATCTCAGCCCATTTCCTGCTTAGGATACTTCCTTTCCATATCTCCTCCCATAACATAATGGTGTCACCTTTTTTGATCTGACATGTGGCCAATCCCCTGTATAAGTCAGTTAATTTAACACAGTCTCTCCACCAAAATGGTCCTTTATTATTGCTATTGTGTGGGACATTGTTTTTTGAGTAGTAAGCCTGCCATACAAGATTGACCCATGGGATGCCTTCTTTATTGTAGAATTTGTGTAAATGTTTGATCATTAAGGCAATGTTTTGAACTCTGAGATTGAGGATACCTAGTCCTCCTTGCCTTTTTGGTCCACATATCATCTTCCAACTAGCAAGACAATTTCCTTTCATCTTAATGTCTTTCCGATACCAAAGGAAGTTTCTGCTGGATTTATTAACATGATCTAAAATTATGTAATGAACTTTAAAAGTGCACATTGCAAAACAGGCATGGATGCAATGACATAGTTTACATATGCCAATCTGCCGTCATAATTCATTAAGTTTGCAATCCCAGATAGTCTCTTATCAATTCTTGATATGATGGGCATGAGATCACATGAACAGAGGGCTTGGTGGTGCCTAGAAGTAATCCCAGATAGGTAAATGGAAGACTTTCAAGTTTGCATTCAAATTTATCATCC
Organism: Triticum urartu; assembly: GCF_003073215.2. Lineage (NCBI taxonomy): Eukaryota > Viridiplantae > Streptophyta > Magnoliopsida > Poales > Poaceae > Triticum > Triticum urartu. Next base: position 642,555,145 of record NC_053026.1, on the reverse strand, counting down.
AGTTCCAGGCTAGTAGCATGATCTATGTTGATAGGCACAATGGATGACTTACTGTAATTGACATGAAGGCCAGCTGACATACTAAATATTTGGAGCAGAGTTTGAAGGTGCATCAGTTGATCTTTGCCAGCAGGCATAATAAGCAAAGTATCATGAGTATATTGTGTTGGGAAATGTAGCATGCAATTTCAAGAACTTTCCTACGCTCATGCAAGATATATCTAGGAGATGCATAGCAATGAGAGAGGGAGAGTGTGTCCACGTACCCTCATAGACCGAAAGCGGAAGAGTTTGACAACGCGGTTGATGTAGTCAAACTTCTTCTCGTTCCGACCGATCAAGCACCGAACGTACATCACCTCTGAGTTCTGCACACGTTCAGCTCGATGACGTCCCTCGAACTCTTGATCCAGCAATGTGTCGAGGGAGAGTTACGTCAGCACGACGGTGTGGTGATGGTGATGGTGAAGTGATCCGCGCAGGGCTTCGCCTAAGCACTACGTGAATATGATCAGAGGCGCAAACTGCGAAGGGGGGAGCCGCACACGGCTAACAACTGTTGATATATGTGTTCTAGCGGTGCTCCCCCCACATATATATAGGTTGGAGGGGAGGACAAGCACCCAAGGGGGCACCCCAAGTAGGAGGAATCCTACTTGGGCGCCTCCCAATTCGGCTCCCCCCTTACCATATCTTCCGGAGGGAGAATGAAGGAGGAGGGAGGAGGGAAGGAAGGGGGAGGCCAAATCCCTCCCCTTCCTTTCCCTCTCCTCCTCTTTTCCCTATTCTCCTATTTCGGCCTACATGGGCCGCACCATCCCCTTAGGGGCTGGTCTGTCCCCTTCTTGGCCAATTAGGCCCATGTAGTTGCCGAGGGGATGCCCGGAACCCCTTCCGATGACCCGATATCACTACTAGGGAAAAGCCTAGCAGTAGCGCGGGTTTTAGGCCTACCAGTAGCGCAGGTGGCAGCGCTACTAGTACGACGCTATAGCTAAAGGTTAGTAGTAGCGTGGTCTTAACCGCGCTACTGCTATATCCACTTTGTAGTAGCTCTTCCTTGAAAGGGCACTACTCGTAATTACTAGCAGCCCCTCTTGCGGCCCGCGCTACTACTACTATTTCGTATTATATTTCTTTTTTATTTCATGTTGTATTCATACACCTTTATACAAGTTTTCATACAACAACAATTTGGAAATTGTTTTTACATCATAATGAGTTATTACATCACTGGGTGAAAGAAGCGTGGACTAGTTTCAAGTGGATGGACATCCACTTGAAACTAATCTGTGGTTCTTTCACCCAATGATATAATAAATTTCATCATCATATCATTAACAACTTATCATCATAATACATCATTGTCATATAACACCTCCTTATGATCATCATTTTCATCAATGAGACATCATATAGCAAGTTGGTCACTAGTCATAATCACAACTCCTCCTCATCATCAACTCTAACACATTGTACCACATAATAACACATTGTACCTATGACCTAATTCTCTCTGATAGGACCTACTACCTTCTGTTAGGTAAAATAGCATAAAACAATATAGGCCTTGACTCTCCATTATGGAGAATGGAGATTATCCTGTCTCCAATTCTTGCCTTTCACACAATGTTGCTTCCAAGTAGCTCGTTACGACTGACCATACATTTTTTCCATTCTTTGATTTTCATGCCTTCACCGGTTTTAGAAATCCGATATGGACATGTGTGATTCGTAGGATGACCTGGCAGTATGTTCAAAACATCAAGGCGACCATTCTGAAACATTAGATGAGGCACACATTCCTTCGGGATTTTCTGTTGAAAAACATAGTAATAACTTCGTAGTTAGCAATGTAGTTCACTTTTAGAAGAATTTATGAAAAACATGCACGGATGTCGTAATAGTAAAAAATCTTACCATGAAATCTCCATGGATGTTACCATGGTTCAACACGTGCACTAGTGGCACGTATTGACCATAATGTGGAGGAGTTTGATAATAGATATTGTAATTCTCAAGATCAGGAAAAAATGCGGTCAGATGATTTTTCTCCTGATAAGTTAATTCCAAGCCATCGGTGTAGTAGGTTTTGTCTACCATCTTCCGCACATTCTTTGAAGAATGAAAATAAGCTATCAATGGAAATAAGCTGTCAACTATTTTGAAATAAACAATATAAATTACTTAATAACTATGTTTGAGAAACTGACATAGCGGTGGAATTAGAAGCGTATCAACAAGGACCCAAATGTCCATATTGTCTTGGGCGATGTCAGGATCACCAAGATCCATGGTGACAAGCATACCCTCATAAAAACCATACATCTTGCAAAGTAATTCCCAATTTGTGCAACAAAAATGGGTTACGCTATCATAATTGTACAGATTTACTTCAAAATCCATACCATGACGGGACCTTAGGTGAATTTTCTTTGTTTCCATACTTTCATGATCTTCAAAATCCATCATCTCCAAGACATAGCGTCTTGCATGGCATGGATAAGCTAGTCGAATTGTAAAAGATGAAAATTACACGTTGAAATAGTTGAAGTAGTGCTTAATTACGAAAAAAACACTTGTCGTCGTTGCGTAACGTTTCAACATCAAAGGTCTCCTCGAGCTTAATGCTGAAGCGCCAATCTTCGTCCAGGCGAGGCCTGTCGCACAGACCTCGGCCGTCGTTGCACCAGTCGCTCTCCCCCAGGGGACTTTTGTCGTCCGATGACAACATTTCCTATATTCATAATTCAAAGATTAAACTTGTACAATTAAATATATGTACTACAAAAACTAAATTAGATCATTATTATTCATCACGGGTTCACTATAAGTCTGCCGAGTCTTTTCTTGAAAACTCTCAGCTCACGTTGTGTATATATTCGACCACCAAGATATTTCCTACACACTACTAGGGAAAAGGCTAGCAGCATCGCGGGTTATATGTATATCAGTAGCGTGGGGACCGGCCCTATTAATAAGGCGCTACAGCTAACCCATAGCAGTAGCGCGTGCACACCCGCGCTACTGGTATAGAAGTGTAGCAGCAATGCGCTTCGTGGAAGCTCGCTACTGCTAATAGCTCTAGCGCTCTTTGCCTGGACGCGCTACTGCTACTGTGGCGCTTCTGCTAACTTTTCTCCACTTGCTACTGCTAATTTTAGTAGTTTTTTTTTCTGTATATTTGTTTTGTATTTGAACAGGCTTTATACAAGAATCTTTAGCAGATACAAATGTCATCATGATACACATACAAATGGTTGCGAGACCACAAATGTGATCATAGCATATACATACAAATAGTCTCATCATAATCATCATCCAACAGAAAGTGATATGTCGTCATCATCTCGAAAATACATGCAAGTCTCGAATACTTGCAACTACAACGTCATCCATCTAAACAATGATATACGCGAGAAGAGCTATCACTATGAGTGAGAGGGGAACTATGCAGTACATGAGGCGGCGGTTACGAGTCATGTCTCGCGCTAGCATGAACCTCAAGTAACTAGCTTGAGCTTCTTGTCTGGTTTTGAAGCCTTTATGGCTGGCGCCCGAGACCCCATTCACTTGCGCTTGACACCCAGGCCACTCGTTGTACACCCCCGGAACCTTCCCTTTGTACACAACATAGCACCGCCATCTCACCATCAAGAAACTAGGTACCTGTTAGAGATGCATCTTCATTAACATGATGTACAATCATATGCAACAAAATATATTAAAGCAACACGGAAAAGAAAGGGTTAATTAGCAACTAGATGCAATATACAGTACGCAAACTAATTAACTAGAGGTACGCAGGTCATCGTACCAAAACAAACAAGGTAGCGTTACGCAAGTTCGACAGGGACCGTGGACATCACAAAGTTTCATCGCTATAGAAAGTATACAAGTTCAACCGACACATATCATCATCATCGGCATCGTAAATCACTAGAAGTTACATGCTTCCATATCATCAAGGATGGACCCTAGCTTCTTGAACGGCGTGAGGTCTTGACGTTGCATGCCTATGCGAGTTCGGACGTCAGCTCACGATATAGGGCCGTGGTGGAACATGCCCTTCTCATCGACAACTTCTTTCATGATGATCGTCGCAATGTCCCTTTGGATGCGAAAGAAGTCATCTCTAAGTTTATAATCCGCTTCTCCATGAGATTCTAGCCACTTGTGGTTATGTTCATCGCTTCTTCTTGTCATGCGAAGCTTTTGGTGATCCGTGTTGAACTCAATCATGAGATGGAAGATGTAGAATCCATCCTTCTTGATTGGTTTTGGGACATGGATGCAGCAGAAGTTCGTTTTATGCGTGAAACCCATCTTCTTGTTCCTTTGTTTCCTGATCTGATGTGGCCACCTCTAATGCTGAAGCCTTGGAGAGCATCATCTAGAATATTCATTATGTGGGTGTAGTCCTTCTTCTCGTAGTCTCTGGGAGGGTCGAAATACACGGCGTGGGAGACTCGCAGGTAAAGAACAATAAGGACGGTGCGCCCGTTGCTGCATTAGTATCATCATCGAGGCCGACCTGCAAACCTTGACTTTGCATTTTCTTAGCAGTCAAAAGGTTGAGGTACTCTTGTTCACCCTCATAATCCATCTCATATGCATCTTGGTTAGAAGGCCCAGTTTCTTCGTTGCTCGACATGTTTCCTATGATTGAGTCTCCTCGTTTAATTCTAAAACTATTAAAAAATGAGAAATGACATAAAAATAAATCTATGTTTGCCGGAATGTCATTTCCCAGCACTCGATATGCCTACTATCTAGCACAAATCATGCCAAAATTCACGGAAAATTTCGGCATGTCCTTTGCTAAAAAATGGACATATTGAGCTCCTGAAATTCACCGGAACGGAAATGAATCAACATTCCGGCGTAACATAGGCCACTCGGATCATTTACCCAGCACATAATCATCATGTCCAAATGACATGTCTAAATTTCCAAATATGACATGTCCAAAACATCACATGTCCACATATCACATGTCCACTTCAAATTTGCATATAAAAGGAAGAAAAATATGGAATTTGCAGAAAAACCTAGCCAAATTCATAACTAAATATATAACCTAATTAACCATCTGCCTAACTAAAACCTAACTAAATTAACCAAAAGACCTAGCTACCAGAGAGAGGAGGAGAGGTGGGGGGCTTATAGAGGGTGCAGGCCCGACGACGGCCGAGGTTGGGAGGGGTCGGGGTCGGACTTGAGCACCGGGGTCGGGGTCAGGGCCGGGGCCGTGGGCGAGCACCGGGGTTGGGGTCGGGGGCCGGAGCCGGTGCCGGGGTCGGTCGGCGTCGGGGTCGGAGGCGAGCGCGGAGGCGCGGCGAGGGCTCCAGCGGCGCGATGGGGGAAGAGAGAGTGTGGGGATTTGGGGGAAAAGAGGCGGGATGAAGAGAGGAGTGGGGATTTTCGGGGTTAAGTGGGCATAGTAGTAGCGCGGTTAGGCAAAACGCGCTATAGCTACTCCAGGTAGCTATAGCGGTTTCGTGTAGAAACTGCTACTACTACCTTGACTAGCTATAGCTCTTTTCTCAAAAAAGCGCTGCTGCTATAACCAGTACCTATATTAGGAACATATATATTGCATCATTGGACCCATGCATAATAATGGCTAAGTGTGTATACAAAATAGGAACATATATATTACATCATTTGACTGATAACATACAGTTCCTCAGCGTTGACATTTTCGTTTTTGAGTCAGCTTCTTTCCCTTCTTGTTCGTTGAAGAATATATTACGTCATTTGACCGATAGAAGTTGTTCAACGCTCTCCACTGGCTTCCATCCTTGACATGTCTCAGCTTCGGATCATCTCCATCGTAGGGCTTCTTCCTCTCCCCGTGCCAACGCATTAGCTTTGCTTCCTTGGGATCTACAAAATACCGCTGGAGACGGGGCGTGATCGGTAAGTACCATACAACTTTCTGGGGACATTTCTTCCCGACCTTCTTGTATCGAGAAGCATTGCACACCGGACAACTTGTTTTTTCCGGGTGCTCCTTCCGATAAATTATGCAATCGTTGATGCATGCGTGGTATCTAACATGCGGCAGATCAAGAGGGCACACGATCTTCTTGGCCTCATCAACACTAGTATGACATAGATTCCCCGCGGGAAGAACATCCTTTAGGTACTTGAGATGCTCATCGAGGCTAGTGTCTGTCCATTTGTTTTTAGCCTTAGTCTTCAGGAGTTGGAGCGTGAAACTCAAGCGGGTCACCTCAGGATTGCAACCATTGTACAATGGAGTGTTCAAGTCTACCACTAGTTGCTCCAGCTTAGCCTCCTCTCTAGAAGCAGCTCTCTCAGTACTCGTCTCCTTGCGAAGCAGTGCTTGAACATGAGGGTCCCGCACGATTGAACTTACTACCGACGAACTCTGCTGCGTGGAGTCCATGTTCTTTCCGCCGCCATGTCTGGCCCCTTCTACTCCGCCATGTCCGGCCACTTCTCCGCCGCCATGTCCGGCCCCTTCTCCGCCGCCATGTCCAGCCTCTTCCCCGCCACCATTATCGATCATCTCTTCGTCTTGCCCCGTGTCGTCATCACCTGCCCCGTCGGTGTCCTCAACATCGTCATCCTAATATTCAATTATCCACCGAGTATAGCCAACCATCAAACCAGTCATGGGCAGGTGCACTTCGACACGACCATCATCATAGGGTTCGAGCCAAACTATTCCTTTGCATTTTCGACACGGACATAAAACCTTTATTCGGTTATTTTCTTTCATGTCCTGCACCGCCGACCGCAAGCACCTGTCCACTATCGTTCCACTGACCATCATGACCGTTTGCATGGTAATAATAAACAAATTGATTATAAAAATGCATGCATGCATCAAAGTCATACAAAAATTCGGCATGACCTTCCCTAGAGTTTGCCCGGAATTCGCCGAAACAGAAATAAATCGACATTTCGGCAAAACATAGGCAACTCAAAAGCACAATTTGGCGTCAACACATGCCACACACACAATTTCCATCATATTTCCCAATTATCACATCACACACACATACACATGTTTCCATTTTGCAAAAGCAGGAAATTTTAATCACCTCTATCTCGAGATCGAGCACACGGTGGAGATGATGATGTAGGGAGATCAAAAGTGCACAAAGCTCTTCTTGACAAAGATAGATCTATTTAGGAGGCAAATAGGTCACTTAACTAAATGCTACATCTACCTAGCTAGCTAATTTGGGAGGAGACAACTTCAACTAGTGGAGGGGGAAGGAAAAAGAGAAAGAAGATGCATTAATGCAGGTGGTGTAGTTAGCTAGGAGTAATGAAGAGAGAGAAAGGTAGGTAGAAGAGGTAGAGTAATGAGGGGAGAAGTATTGAGGAAGAAGAAGAGTGAGAGAGGGAGGATGTGGGAGGTAGGGCAAAGGGAGGAGAGGAGATGGGGGAGGGGAGGACTGGTGGAAAAAGGTGGTGGGGTTGCGTCTTAGCAGTAGTGCGGGAGGAAAAACGCGCTACTGCTAAGAGCATAGCAGCAGCGCCCTTTCCTCACACGCGCTACTGGTAAACGGGCCAACCGTGTGGACAATTTCGAAATTAGCAGCAGTGACGTGACTAAAAAGCGTGCTACTACTATTGCATTAGCAGTAGCGCGCTTCATGATGCCACGCTGCTGGTAAACATAGCTTGGTGTGTACCGTCGGTCGATTTTTGTAGCAGCACGGTTTAGACATCACACATTACTGCTAAAGTTACATCAGTAGCGTTGTTTTCCTAAGCTCGCTACTTCTAATTAGCAGTAGCACCTCTTTTTGTGTCGCGCTGCTGCTAAGATTCTGTGTATAAGGTTTTCCCTAGTAGTGACATATTCTAGCACAAGTCATGCCAGAATTCACTGAAAAATTGGGCATGACCTTTGCTAAAAAAGGACATATCGAGCGCCTGAAATTTGCCTGAAGGGAAATTAATCAACACTCTAGCAAAACATAGGGCACTCGGAGGTGTAACCTGCAAACATGACCGGCCACTTAGGCAAGCACATATCCTATTTGAGCAACACATGATATACATGTTTTTATCTACCTCATGTGAGCATTCAAACTTGATGGTCATTGCATTTCAATGGTTGAAACTATGAACAAAAACATTTCAAAATATCTTATAGGACTCATATTGACATGGAGATTTGGCTGTTCTCACCTCGAGGTCGGTGGGGGTTGGTGACGGGGACGACAACAGGGATGATGGAGGGGCTCCTTGATTTCCGCAAAAACAAAAACCCTATAAGCCATCAACTAATCAAATGCACACGCCTTGCATAGTGGGCTCCAATTTGAGCATTCAAATAGGAATACTTCTCCAATTTGAGCATTCCGTAAGAAAAAGAAATCGTAAAGTAAATAAGTATTCAAATTAGCATGCATTCAATAAGCAAAACTAAATCATCTCTTGCGTCTGTACATCGTCGAATATTATCACTAATACATCTTGAATAATATCATACATATAATATCACTAATACAACTAAAACCCTAGCGAACGACAGGTATCGGCGCGGGTGGTGGACACCCAAAGAGAAGGAACCATCACATGATCATAGCTCCAGTGAGATCCTTGAAGAACCTGCCAGGTATTGGAGAACCCGCCCTCCAACGCAACCATGTAGTGATGAATGTGCTCGTCCTCCTCGCTGACACGGTGACGTACCACCTCCGCGGGGGACGAAAGTCCCCGCACCATCAATGGCCCACGCGACCGCCACGAAACAAGGTTCGGGTCAACGACGGCTGGCTCCTCACCAATCTGCCCCCCCCAGTAGGTAGCACCTCCCAGTACCAGCCCGGCGGAGCCCAGTCCCGGACATGGCCCCTCTGATCAAGCAGGTGTCCTCCGCCGAGTCGACGACGAGGATGCGGGATAGGCATCGTCGACGTCGATGCAGGAATAATTGCTTTAACTTAAAAAACAAATGTGACATGTTCAAAATATGACATGTCCACTTCAACGAATCAACCTAGAATACTGTTAAATACACTTAAACATAAACTAGTTCTATTAATTTTCTTACTAAAAATAAACTAGTTCTATTAATTTTCTTACTAAAAATAAACTAGTTCTATTAATTTTCTTACTAAAAAGAAACTAGTTCTATAGTAAAATTTTAATTAGATCATGAAATCTCATATACCTAAATTTTCTTACTAAAAATAAACTAGTTCTATTAATTCAACTAAACACTTACTATAAATAGAAATAAAGTAGTTCTTACTAAAACTAAACTAGTTCTATTAATTTTCTTACTAATTCTATTAAACACTTACTAAAAACAGTAAAAAAACTATATTGTATTTTTTTTTCTCTAAACTAAACCCTACTGCCCTAATTAACATCTAGTTAAACCCTACTGCCCTAGTTCTTAAGCATCTACAAGTACTTACTAATTAGATGAACCCTACCTAGGTACTTAAGCATCTACAACTACTTAAGCACCCATTGATGAACCCTAGGAATTTGTCCTAAAAACTAATTAAGCATGTACAACTACTGCCCTAATTAACATCTAGTTTACAATTAAGCATCTACAACTATTGCCCTAATTAGCATCTAATTTGATGAACCCTAACTAATTTTATGAACTCTAAAATTTGATGAACCCTAGGAACCCTAGATAGCAAGAGGTAGGGGAGGAGGAGGAAGTGTAGGCATGCTCACCTCGGGCGCCACCAGAGTTAGGGAGCGACTGAGGGAGGGGCAGGTGGCGTTGAGGTCGGGGTCAGGGCTCGGGCGGGCGGCGGATGGCGGCAATGTAGGGCGGCGTCGAGGGCGTGCGGAGGGCGATGAGAGAGCGCGCGGTGGCCGACGGCGATGCTGGGCGACGACGACGGCGATGGTAGACAAGTTGGATTTCGGGAAAGTGTCCGTGGGGAAGAAGAACCGCGCGGTTAAGTGAAAAATAGCAGTAGCGCGGTCCAGGAAAAGCGCTACTGCTACATTAGATGTAGCTAACTTAGCTATAGCGCTGGCCGAGTAAATGCACTACTGCTAAGTTAGCTATAGGGATTGTCCTCAAAGCACGCTGCTGCTACATCTTTCTCCTTTATTTTTATTTTTCTTTTATTTTGCTTCACATTTTATTTTTTTTCCTTCCCCTTTTTCTATTTCTTTCATTTTCATTTACTTTTCTATATGTCTTTTATTTTATTTTCCATTCATTAGCAGTAGCGCTTTCTGCGTAAAACACACTGCTACAACAACTTTAGCAGCAGTACGTTTTTCTTAAACTCGCTACTACTATTGGTATCCTGGCGAGAATAGTAGGGTAATTGTAGTGGTAGCGCTTCTTCCCTGAGACGCGCTACTTCTATAAACTTAGCTGTAGCGCGTGTGTTTACCACGCGCTAGTGGTAAGTAGTAGTAGCGCTTCTTTTTGACACGCGCTACTGGTAAGATTCTGTGTATTAGGTTTTCCCTAGTAGTGTATGTACCCGGTACCCTAGAACACTTTCGGTGTCCGAATATCATCGTCCTATATATGAATCTTTACCTCTCGTCCATTTCGAGACTGCTCGTCATGTCCGTGATATCATCCGGTACTCCGAACAATATTCGGTCACCAAATCACATAACTCATATAATACAAAATCGCCATCGAACATTAAGCGTGCGGACCCTACGGGTTCGAGAACTACGTAGACATGATTGAGACACCTCTCCTGTCAATAACCAGAAGTAGAACCTGGATGCTCATATTGGTTCCTACACATTCTATGAAGATCTTTATCTGTCATACCACAATGACAATATACGTTATTCCCTTTGTCATCGGTATGTTACTTGCCCGAGATTCGATCGTTGGTATCTTCATACCTAGTTCAATCTCGTTATCGGCAAGTCTCTTTACTTGTTCTGTAATGCATTATCCAGCAACTAACTCATTAGTCACATTGCTTGCAAGGTTTATTGTGATGTGCATTATCGAGAGGGCCCAGAGATACATCTCCGATACTCAGAGTGACAAATCCTAATCTCGATCTATGCCAAGTCAACAAACACCTTCGAAGATACCTGTAGAGCATATTTATAACCACCGAGTTATGTTGTGATGTTTGATAGCACACAAGGTATTCCTCTAGTATCCGGGAGTTGCATAATCTCATAGTCAAACGAATATGTATATGACATGAAGAAAGCAATAGCAATAAAACTGAACGATCAATATTCTGAGCTAACAGATGGGTCTTGTCCATCACATCATTCTCCTAATGATGTGATCCATTCATCAAATGACAATACATGTTTACGGTTAGGAAACTTAACCATCTTTGATTAACGAGCTAGTCTAGTAGAGGCTTACTAGGGACACGGTGTTTTGTCTATGTATCCACACATGTATCAAGTTTTCAGTTAATAAAATTCTAGCATGAATCATAAACATTTATCATGATATAAGGAAATATAAAATAACAACTTTATTATTGCCTCTAGGGCATATTTCCTTCAGTCTTCCACTTGCACTAGAGTCAATAATCTAGTTCAGATCGCCATGTGAGTTAACACCAATAGTTTACATCTTTTTGTGATTAACACCCATAGTTCACATCGCCATGTGACTAACACCCAAAGGGTTTACAAGAGTCAATAATCTAATTCACATCGCTATGTGATTAACACCCAAAGAGTACTAAGGTGTGATCATGTTTTCTTGTGAGAGAAGTTTGGTCAACAGGTCTGCCATATTCAGATCCGTATGTATTTTGCAAATTTCTATGTCCACAATGCTCTGCATGGAGTTACTCTAGCTTATTGCTCCCACTTTCAATATGTATCCAGATCGAGACTTAGAGTCATCCAGATCGGTCTCAAAGCTTGCATCGACGTAACTCTTTACGACAAACTCTTTATCACCTCCATAACTGAGAAATATTTCCTTAGTCCTCTTAGGATAATTTTGACCGATGTCGAGTGATCTAATGCTAGATCACTATTGTACCCCCTTGCCAAACTCACGACAAGGTACACAATAGATCTGGTACACAACATTGCATACTTTATAGAACCTATGGCTGAGGCATAGGGAATGACTTTCATTCTCTCTCTATCTTATGCCGTGGTCGGGCTTTGAGTCTTACTCAACTTCACACCTTAAGACACAGGCAAGAACTCCTTCTTTGACCGATCCATTTTTGAACTCCTTCAAAATCTTGGCAAGGTATGTACTCATTGAAAAATCTTATCAATCGTCTTGATCTATCTTTATAGATATTGATGCCTAATATATAAACAGCTTCACCGAGGTCTTTCATTAAAAAAATCTTATTTAAGTATTCTTTTATGCTATCTAGGAATTCTATATCATTTCTAATCAACAATATGTCATCCACATATAATATCAGAAAGGCTATAGAGCCCCCACTCACTTTCTTATAAATACAGGCTTCACCATAAGTCTGTATAAAACCATATTCTTTGATCACCTTATCAAAGCGCATATTCCAACACCAAGATGCTTGCACCAGTCCATAGATGGATCGCTGGAGTTTGCACACTTTGTTAGCACCTTTGGGATCGACAAAACCTTTTTGGTTGCATCAAATACAACTCTTCTTTAAGAAATTCATTAAGGAATGCCGTTTTGACATCCATTTGCCAGATTTCATAAAATGTGTCAATTGCTAACATGATTCGGACAGATTTAAGCATCATTACAAGTGAGAAAATCTCATTGTAGTCAACACCTTGAACTTGTCGAAAACCTTTTGTGTTGGGGATATAACTATTGGGTAAGACCCGCCCAGGAGGGCCGGGTCATACCATTAGCGACTTAAAGATGAAGATGGCAGGTCATGAAGCAAGCCTATTGAAGGCCCAAGACCCAGAGGCGACTTGAGGCCCAAGAGGATGAACCGCCATATGTGTAACTTGTATTGTAAGGCAAGCTTAGTTAGTCGCCGAGCCGGACACGTTGTGTATGAGCCGCCCGGGACTCTGTAAGGGGTGACCCGGTGGCAGGTGAACTCAAGGAACAATCTTTCGAGGGCTAGGTCAAGCATATTCGCTCCCTGGTCATCGAAACCCAAGCAATACAACCTAAAGTAGGAGTAGGCTTTTACCTCATTGAGAGTGGCCAAACCTGGGTAAACTCTTTGCGTCATTTGAACCGTTTAACCCCTTCAAGCTAACTACGTTGCGATGGCTCCACATCTAAGTCCTTTTGCTAGGGCATCTGCCGTGTTAAGTCCACGACAGTTGGCGCACACTGTGGTTCCTCCGCATGGCGGTTTTGAGTTCTTGAAGGAGGCAGCTTCGCAAGGATCAAGGGATACACCATGGGCCGGATGACCAAGAGTCGTCGCGGCAAGCTCTACATCGACGACGCTGGCTGGGGCCCCGAGGCCGGCTCAATTGAGTACGGGTACTGGGTCCCCTTTGGCAGAATCCACGTCTTCATCGGGAAGACCGGCGAGTGTAGGATCGAGAAGAGGTGTCTAGAGGGGGGGGGGTGAATAGACTCTTAACAAACAAAAGTAGCGGTTTTTAATTTCTTCAAGTTAAGGTGAAGTTTTAGCACAAGTTTAAACATCCACAATACATTTCAAGCAAGCATGACAAGAGTATGTGAGCAACGGAAAGTAAAGCATGCAAGTTGCAAGAATGTAAAGGGATGGCATTGGAGTGTGCAAACGCAATTGGAGACACGGAGATTTTTGGCGTGGTTCCGATAGGTGGTGCTATCGTACATCCACATTGATGGATACTTTAACCCACGAAGGGTAACGGTTGCGAGAGTCCATGGAGGGCACCACCCACGTAGGGTCCCCGAAGAAGCAACCTTGTCTATCCCACCATGGCCATCACCCACGAACGACTTTCCTCACTAGGGTAGATCTTCATGAAGTAGGAGATCTCCTTGCCTGTACAAACTCCTTGGTTCAACTCCACAATCTTGTCAAAGGCTCCCAAGTGACACCTAACCAATCTAGGAGACACCACTCTCCAAAAGGTAATAGATGGTGTGTTGATGATGAACTCCTTGTTCTTGTGCTTCAAATGATAGTCTCCCCAACACTTAACTCTCTCTCTTGGATTCGGATTTGGTAGAAAGATGATTTGAGTGGAAAGCAACTTGGGGAAGGCTAGAGATCAAGATTCTTATGGTTGGAATGGAATATCTTGGTCTCAACACATGCGTAGGTCGTTCTTTCTCATAAAATGTATGCTGGAAGTGTAGGCACGTTCTGAGGGCTCTCTCCCAAATGAAGAGTGGGTGGAGGGGTATAAATAGACTCCACACAAAATCTAACCGTTACACACAATTTACCAAACTTGGAGAGACCGAATCATGAAACTCGGTCAGACTGATTTAGTTCAAAATGTGAACGTTAGGATTTTCACTGGGACCGATATGATCAACTCAGTGAGACCGATGTGCTAGGGTTAGGGTAAAACCTCAACTTGGTTTGACCGATTACACAAACTCGGTGGGACCTATTTTGGTAAAAACAAGCAAAACAGAGAGTTGGTTAGGCAAACTCGGTGGGACCGATTGCTTATCTCGGTGGGACTAAAATAATTGCAATAGGCAACAGAGAGTTTACAAGCCCATCTCGGTGAGACCGAGATCTCGTCGGTGAGACCAAACTGATTAGGGTTTCTGGCAGTGGCTATGTCAAATGAACTCGGTGATACTGGATAGATCAAATCGGTGGGGCCGAGTTTGACTATTGGTTGGGGACATATGTGGAACTAAGAAAGTGGTTGAGGGCTTTGGAGCATATCACTAAGCACTTTGAGCAAGCAAGCCATTAAGCAACACCTCATCCCCTTTTAATAGTATTGGCTTTTCCTATGGACTCAATGTGATCTTGGATCACTAAAATGAAAATGGAGAGTCTTGAGCTCTTGCCAATGTTCTGTTCTTAGCATTTGGAAGGGGAGTTACGGGAATACGGGGGAAGAAGTATATGGGCCTTATTGGGCTTTAGGGGAGAGGGAGAGGCAGGCCGCGCGCCCCCCAAGGCCTAGTCCGGATTGGACTAGGGGGAGGGGCTGCGCCCCCTCCTTCCTTCTCTTCCCTCTTCCCCTTCCTTGTCTCCTACTCCTACTACATGGAAGGACTCCTAGTTGGACTAGGAAAAGGGGAACCCTACTCCCGGTGGGAGTAGGACTCCCCTAGGGTGCGCCATAGAGAGGGCCGGCCCTCCCCTCCTCCACTCCTTTATATACGGGGGCAAGGGGCACCCCATAGACACACAAGTTGATCTTCGTGATCGATCTCTTAGCTATGTGCGGTGCCCCCCTCCACCATAATCCACCTTGATCATATCGTAGCAGTGCTTAGGCGAAGCCCTGCGTCGGTAGAACATCATCATCGTCACCACGCCGCCGTGCTAACGAAACTCTCCCTCAACACTCGGCTGGATCGGAGTTCGAGGGACATCATCGAGTTGAATGTGTGCAGAACTCGGAGGTGTCGTGCGTTCAGTACTTGATCGGTCGGATCGTGAAGACGTCCGACTACATCAACCGCGTTGTGCTAACGCTTCCGCTTTTGGTCTACGAGGGTACGTGGACAACACTCTCCCCTCTCGTTGCTATGCATCACCATGATCTTGCGTGTGCCTAGGAAATTTTTGAAATTACTACGTTCCCCAACACGTCTTACCAAGGTACTCATGGACGGTGGCAGCGGATTGAACCTCATTTATGAGGAAACCCTTCAAAAAATGGAAATAGACTGGAACCGCATTGAGCGAAGCAGCACAACCTTTAGAGGAATAATCCCCAGTCGGGAAGCGCGCTGTATAGGAAAAATCACACTAGATGTGGTGTTCAGCACGCGGATAATTACAGGTCCGAAGAGGTCACGTTCCATGTGGCTCCGTTCAGCAGCGGTTATCACGCTCTGCTAGGGCGGGAAGCATTCACAATCTTCCAAGCAATACCCCATTACGGGTACATGAAGCTCAAGATGCCCGGGCCTAACGGGATCATCACTCTCGCTAGTGATCCGGACATAGCACTCCGCATCGAAAACAAGACAGCCGCACTGGCCCTCGAGGCACTATCCGAATCCCTAGCTGCTGAGGAACTGACTGCGCTGCGCTCCATGGTGAATAGGGATGATGTGGTACTCGACAAAAGATCCAAGTCCACCTCCTTTAAACCGGCGGATGAAATAGTCAAATTCCAGGTACATCCAACGGACCCCAATAAAACAGCTTCCATCGGGGCATAGTTAAACCCTGATGTAGACGCCGCACTGCGAGAGTTCCTACGAGGGAACTGGGACATTTTCACCTGGCACCCTTCAGACATGCCAGGAATCCCACGCAGGCTGGCCGAGCACAGCTTAAATATCCTAAAAGGATTTTAACCTGTCAAACAAGCTCTTCGGCGTTTTTCCGAACCTAAGAGACAGGCCATGGGAGAGGAGCTAGCAAAGCTATTGGAGGCTGGATTCATCAGAGATATAAAACATCTGGACTGGCTAGCAAACCTGGTGATGGTACCAAAGAAGGAATCCTGGCGCCTGTGTGTTGATTTTAAAGACCTTAACAAGGCTTGCCGAAAGGATCCCTTCCCCCTCCCCCGCATCGATCAAATTATCGATGCTACCGCAGGACACCATTCGTTGTGTTTCCTCGACGCATATTCCGGCTACCATCAAATCAAGATGGCAGAATCAGACCAAGCCGCAACAACATTTATCACACAATGCCCTTCGGGCTCAAAAACACCGGCGCAACATATCAGCACATGATTCAGACATGTCTGGCAAACCAGATCGGCAAAATAGTGGAGGCATATGTAGATGATATGGTCGTCAAAACAAGACATGTCGAATCTCTAGTAGACGACTTGAGGCTCACATTTGATAACCTCCAAACATACGACATCAAGCTCAACCCGGAAAAATGTGTTTTCGGCGTTCCAGCCGGAAAGCTCTTGGGCTTCATTGTATCCGGTAGAGGAATTGAAGCAAATCTAGCCAAGATCCGAGCTCTGTCACAATTGGATATCCCAAAGGACCACAAAAAAATACAAAAGTTAACCGGATGCGTGGCGGCTCTAAGCCGCTTTATCTCCCGCTTGGGAGAAAAGGCCCTACCCCTTTACCGCCTCCTTCGGCGCACCGAACACTTCGAATGGACGGATGCAGCCATGGCCGGACTCGACAAAATAAAAGCCATATTGGCAACAAACCCAGTCCTGGACGCGCCAAACATTGGCGAACCAATGCTATTGTACATTGCAGCAACACATCAGGTTGTAAGCGCAGTGCTTGTCGTCGAACGAGAAACGGACAGACACAAATTCCCCCTTCAAAGGCCGGTCTATTATGTGTCCTCTGTCCTCACTCCGTGCAAATCACGGTACCCGCATTATCAAAAGATTGCGTACGCAGTATTCATGGCATCCCAGAAGCTACGACAATACTTTCAAGAGTGTTCAATAACAGTAGCCTCGGAAGTACCACTTAACGATATTATAAACAACCGTGACGCAACAGACCGGATTGCAAAATGGGCCATTGAGCTCCTCCCATTCGATATAACTTATAAGCCATGGCGAGCCATCAAGTCGCATGTTTTGGCCGACTTCGTCGCAGAATGGACGGAGGCCGAACTCCCTAAAGAGTATGGCACATATTCAAATTGGATCATGCATTTCGAAGGCTCCAAGATGTTGGCCGGACTAGGGGCTGGCGTCGTTTTGACGTCCCCCACAGGAGACACAGTTCAATAGGTACTCCAGATTATGTACATAGACTCCAACAATGCAGCCGAATATGAGGCCCTTTTACATGGTCTCTGGATGGCAGTATCCATGGGCATTCAACGCCTAGAGGTGCGCGGGGACTCGAACCTCGCAATGTCCCAAATAAATGGAGACTTCGATGCCAAGGTTCCAAAAATGGCAGCTTACCGCAACGCCGTCCTAAAAATGTCAGCTCGGTTCGAAGGGCTTGAATTTCACCATATAGCCCGAGAAAATAATCAGGCGGCAGATGTCCTGGCACGCATCGGCGCAAAACGCGATGTAGTCCCCCCCAACATCTTCTTGGAAAGGCTATTTAAGCCATCCGTAGTATGGAAAGGGGAGCCGAACAATAACAGCCCGGACCCAACCGCACCGCCCGACACCGAACATTCTAACACAATCGGAGGCTCTGCCAATGAAATAACACCTTCAACCCACGTAATAATGGCCGTCATCGCCCCGTGGACAGAACCATTCCTCGCCTACCTTACTAGGCAGGAACTCCCCGAGGACCAAAATGAGGCACACTGCATAGTGCGGCGATCCAAAGCCTACAAAGTCCACGAGGGAGAGCTTTATAAGAAAAGCACTACCGGAGTCCTTCAAAGGTGCATCTCCGAAGAGGAAGGGCGGAACCTCCTGGCTGAAATTCATGCCGGACTTGGCGGTCATCACGCTGCAGCTCGGTCCCTGGAAGCAAGGCCTTCCGTACAGGCTTTTATTGGCTGACGGCCCGGGCCGCCTAGGACTTAGTCCAACGATGCGCCGGTTGCCAGCTCTTTGCAAACCAAAGCCATATGCCACCCACCGCCCTCCAAACTATCCCCATCACTTGGCCCTTCGCGGTCTGGGGGCTTGACATGGTTGGACCCCTTAAAGGCGGAACCCACAAGCAAAAATACTTACTGGTCATGGTGGATAAGTTCACCAAATGGATAGAAGCCAAGCCTGTTAAGACGGCCGAATCCGGACCGGTGATAGACTTTATATCCGGTGTTGTACACCGCTAAGGCATCCCCCACAGCATCATCACTGATAACGGCACAAACTTTACGGCTGACGAGGTAAAACTCTGGTGCAAAAACATGGGCATCAAGCTCGATTATGCTTCCGTCTATCACCCACAAACTAACGGCCAGGTCGAACGTGCAAATGGTCTTATCATGAGCGGTATCAAACCCAGATTAGTGTGGTCCCTCAAGGAATCTAACACGTACTGGGTAGAGGAGCTCGACTCCGTACTCTGGGGGCTGCGGACCACGCCGAATTGCACCACCGGATACACACCATTCTTTATGGTGTACGGTGCAGAGGCAGTTTTTCCTTGCGACATAATTCATGACTCACCTCGAGTGCGCATGTACGAAGAAAGAGAAGCCGAGCTCGACCGGCAGGACAGTTTGGACGCATTGGAGGAGGAGCGTGACGTGGCAAAAGCCCGTTCCGCATTCTATCAACAACAGGCTCGAAGATATCAAAGCAGAGAAGTACGGGCCAAAAATTACAACGTTGGTGAATTAGTTCTACGCCTGCCGGACAAGAAAAAGGACAAACTCAAGCCCAAGTGGGAAGGTCCCTTCATAATTGACCAAGTCCTGACTGGTGGAGCATACCTCCTGCGAGATGCATCGGATAACCGACTCGAGCCGAACCCATGGAACACAGCCCGTCTCCGAAGATTCTATGCCTAGCGCCGGACTCTGTGTTCGTCTCCTTCCTCTGTCCATTTTTATTATACTGTCTTTCTTACATTTCTCTCCTTCTCCCCTTCCTTTCTCTTATAGCCTTTAAAGGCTCATCAAATGACGTGCTATTCGCACTCATTAAACCTGGGGGCTTCTTTTAACAGAAGCTTATTTATACGGGCTTCAGGCCCAACACATGTGTTACACTTCCGCATGTACCTTTTATTTCACCATTATATGCATTGATACGACTTAAGTTTTAGCCAAGCTGGCTTCCCTGGCTCCTGTGCTTACCCCTACGTTCCCGATTATTTGGCTAGGCGGTAAAGGGAGCACCTCTGCGATTGTTACTGCCGGATCAGCCGGATGTGTACCTCAGACTGGGTGAAGCCGAAAGCTAGCGTTCTTAAGGGAATATTTGGCCGGTGACCTAAAAGATGATCTTTTCACTTATTTATTTATGCGCCCCCAGATGCTTTTTCATGCGTATTTTTCGCAGAATTGGCATGCACTTTAGGGCATGCCTCCCAGGGAAAGGAACACCTAACGAAACTATTCTCCCTGGAAGATGTTTCTTACTAACCATGTAATATAACATAACTAGTCGGGCACTTGTCTGTTCACGCACTAATGACCCCTATGCCTGGTCTCCATGCATTCCCCGGTTCTTATATAACCGCATGGGAATTCGGACACACTCCGGACCGTTAGGTCCCGAGGCTGAAGCGAAAAGGTCGGCCATGACAAACGATCTACAATCCGGCTAGAAGGCATTATAAATGTCAATTAAATTACATAGTCATTCTGACTGATTGTATTCCTCTTCAATACCATCTAACAGGCTGTCTAATTTACAGTCCTGCTGGGAATACTTTGCGGCCAATTCTACTTGGCCGTATACTAAGCTTACAGGGATCTCCTTCCCATCGGGCCCCACAGGACCGACCTCGGCCATGTGGTTGGGGTCAGCCTTTGTGTCCCACGTCTTCACCATGGCCTAGGCCTCCCTAGCGCCTTGACGGCAGGCCGATACTTTCCACAATCGGAAGCGCTGCCGTGCTCCCTTTAGCTTCTCCGCAAGCTCTCCAAGACATTCGGGCATGCAGATGGATGGCCATAGGGCCTGGGCAACGCCTTGCATCACCTTCCGAACTCGCTTAAGCAGTTGCGAGAGCTCGGGAAGAAGGTTACCCGTAGAACCGGGCATCTCCTCTGCAGGACGACCTGTTAGCACACCTACAGACATTACTCTGTTAGTCGACTTCCCCGCCGAACTTTTTTTCAAAGGTTCGTTCAAGCATTTACTAAATATGCCGCGCCGAAGCCACTGATTCTCCTTAACGGAGTCTGACAGCTGGGCACGAACATCTTTCAGGTCGATGCCCAGCTTGGTGTTGGCATCTTGGAGATCGTTCTTCTCCCGCCTCACCTTTGCCAGCACCTTCTCACCAGCCTTCAGCTGGCGTAGGAGGTGTTGCCTTTTCGGATTCAATCCGGCGCCATCTGCAATTTCATTTTTCAGATGCGCACCCATGCCGTGCTTCGCAAAATACTTATCTTTCGAAGTGTATATTACCAGAGGGGGTCTCCTTGGGCTCCCATGCCATGGCTAGTGCGGCCTCAAGTTGGGCTTTGCACTCTTCCAGCTCCTTGGACAGTAGGGAATTCTTTTCTGTAAGAACCTGCATTAGTGATCCTTAAATCAGTTATTCTAACTGTTTCAAGTCTCGGGGGCTACTAGCATATATATATAATTACCAAAATTTTCTTACCCGTATGTCTTTTACATATTGCTCTGTGGCTTTGGCTAGACCATTTTGAGCGGCACGGAGGTCCGCATCTCCCAAATTGAAGGCATCTAATGCCTCTTGGGAGAAACAAGCGTCGCGAAGTATTGTCCGGCGACGCCTGTGGTTCATGGCACTCTCCACCTCAGAGTTGGTGGCAGACAACCTGTCCACATCCTCCATCGGAGGAGAGTCCGGTACGCGCCTTGTGTTCACCCCCGCCTCCGGACCAGGCTCTGGAGCCTGGCTGGTGGAGGCGCGATCGGCAGCCTCTCTGGATATAGTCCGGCGAGGTCTCTTTGTCCTGAAGAGAGCACGAGTATTAATATGCCTTGAAGGTATAACACCTGGGATAAGGGGGCGCGCCATACCTTTGCGCTGACGCCTCGGTCCGGACTGCACCTCTTTTTTGCCCACGGGGCCCTACGGCCCCTCGTTGGCTTGTCGCCGCAGGTTTGGCCTCCCATCTCAAAAACCTCCTCTGCAAGGCTTGGTTGTAATCAGGAAACTGAAAACACGAGGGGGCGGACCCCTATTCGGGGTACTGGGACTTCGATCTCAGTTACCTGGGAGGCCGGGATTAGCCCTAGGTAATCGGCCGTAATGGCCACCAAGGCGTTGTCCTTGCTCAATTGATGAAACACTCCATCAATCAGCTCCACAGATAAGTCCGGATCCTCTTGAGAGGCCGGGTCGAGGGACCTCCTGGGCCCTCGGGTTGTGGAGGAGGGCTGTTTATTTCTTTAACAGCCTGGCGCAGTTCCTGCGTTGAAGTCGTTAGACTGAATATTTAACAATGGGAATATAAAACGGATGGGCAAGTAAACCACTTACCCAGCTTGGGGGATTGTACATAGAAAATCCACCCTGTGGGTTGACGCAAAGAAATTCCTCCTCTTCTCCCTTGTACAAAGCAGACAAGGTCTTTGTTAGGGCCGCAGCCGAATCCGGTCCCTTACGGCCGTACTGGGTGGTGTCGTCCTCCCCGTTGAAATCCCACATGGGGTGGCTTCTGTACTGTAGCGGCTGCACCCCTCGCATAATGTATGCGGCCATGACCCCGGTCATGGTCAGCCCAGAATGAGCTAACAATCTTATCCGACCCATCAGGTAACGGACGTCCTTGTCACTTTCCCTCTGAGGGCTCCGTGGACGCCAACTTAGGCGCTTCTTTAGTGGAGCATTGTCGAACTCAGGGAGGCCGACCCGGACAGGATCCGGCAGCGGGACGTCCTCTATGTAAAACCATTTCGAAGGCCAGTCCTCGGACGCCTTCTTTGGGGTTCCGGATAGATATCCAGTCCCGGCGATGCGCCACACTTCGGCTCCGCCCACTTGATATATTGACCCCTTCTGAGAATGGGGCACAAGGCAGAATAGCTATTTCCACAGCCCGAAATGAGCCTCAACACCCAAAAATAGCTCGCAGAGGGCTACGAAGCCCGCGATATGCAATACGGAGGCAGGCGTAAGATTGTGTAGCTGGAGGCCATAGAACTCTAGGAACCCCCGGAGAAACGGATGGATTGGAAATCCGAGCCCTCTTATTAAATAAGAGACGAGGCATACCCGCTCTCCTTTGGAGGGATTAGGGGCACTCTCCGCTTGCTCTCCGCCATTATAGATGGCAAGACTGGCTCGAACCGGGACCATATAGGCCGGGGGGAGAAATCCCTTGGTCTGGAGCGTCACTAGCTCGCTATGCGGGATGGAGCATCTCTCCCAATATCCAGGTTGAGGGCTGGAAGGGCGAAGGGAGGAGTTGCGACGGCTGGCCATGGTGGAATGGACCTTTGTCGGATGCGCTCTGATGAACACTCATGAAGGGGAGAAGGTGTGCTTTGGATCTAAATCCTCGTCCCCTTAAATGGGAGGCTCATTTACGCGGCTAGGGGTGTGGATGTAAAAACACTCAGTCTTTTCATATTCGTTTGACACGTGGGAGATGGCCATTATTGGGCGTAGAAGCCAAGGAGCGCAACATTTACAAGAAACCGGACTTTATTCAACAGGTACACGGAATTTGGAGGAGAACCCGCCTTGCAATGTTGAAGACAATCTGCGCGCCAGACTCATCGTCATTGAAGCCTGGTTCGGGAGCTACCGAGGGAGTCCTGGATTAGGGGGTCTCTGGACAGCCGGACTATATCCTTTGGCCGGACTGTTGGACTATGAAGATACAAGATTGAAGACTTCGTCCCGTGTCCGGAAGGGACTTTCCTTGGCGTGGAAGGCAAGCTTGGCGATACGGATATGTAGATCTCCTACCATTGTAACCGACTTTGTGTAACCCTAACCCTCTCCAGTGTCTATATAAACCGGAGGGTTTTAGTCCGTAGGACAACATACAGAACAACAATCATAGCGTAGGCTAGCTTCTAGGGTTTAGCCTCTCCGATCTCGTGGTAGATCTAGTCTTGTACTACCCATATCATGAATATTAATCAAGCAGGACGTAGGGTTTTACCTCCATCAAGAGGGCCCGAACCTGGGTAAAACTTCGTGTCCCTTGCCTCCTGTTACCATCCGGCCTAGACGCACAGTTCGGGACCCCCTACCCGATATCCGGCGGTTTCGACACCGACAGTCCTTGAGTCACATAACAAAGCAGCATGTAAAATATGATGCAGGTAGAGGAGAAGAATCATTGAGTGGAGCTAGAACAAATATGCAGGATGCAAATGGCAAAGCGTCTTCTCAGCATTTGAATCGGTAGCACCGAGTTTTTTTCTTCGGTGGCACCGAAATGGTTCGGTTTGACCAAAAGAGACAAGCCGGTGAGTCCAAGTTTAACACAAAGAGAACATTTGTCATCTCAGCCACTACAACAGGACCCCACCTATAGCAACGCATTTTTTCGTATCTAAAAGTCCATATATGCGTTGCTAGGGACTTTACCAACGGTTTGGCATGCGTTGCCTTATCCGTTGTTGCTAGCGCATAATGCAACGGTTATACTTCTGTTGGTAAAAGGAACCGTTGCAGGAATGCAACACATAAAACCGACTTTTACAACACTCATATACGTTGGTTGTTAATGTACAAGAATTAAAATCTAGATGAAGGAATTAACTGAAGGATTACAGAGCTTTGCAAATAAGTTCTCACAGAGCTTTGTAAGGAATTAACTAAAGGATTTGCAATTAATTAGATGCAAGAAATGCATAACAAAGAAAAGAAAAGAGGTCTAGATGATGTTTTTTTATTCAAGAAGAGGAACAAATATGCAAGAAACAAATGCAAGAACACAGAGAAACACTAGAGTACTTCATCTAGAATTGGTCGGCGACAAAGTCACCTATGTTGGAGTATATTGACCGAGGAGTCTAGTGAGAACACTTTATCGTAGGTCATACTCATCGTTTAAGCTCAAAATGGGGTTACCATTTTTCGTTTAAGCATTTTGATGTATTCGCATCTTGTTGAGTTGCTTCGACCCATGACTTGGGGTAAAGCTTCCCTAAGATCGAATAACATACCTTGGGTGGTGGTGTTGAATTTGATAATGTAGTTGAACTTGTGTAGGATGCTCAAGGTTGATGTAGCTCATCGATGAGTTGGGAGCACCACTTGTAGTTTGAGTTCATCTACCTACATGTGTTAGTCTTGCAAGGAAGAGCACTTGTGTATCCTAGATGACAATTGTGAATTTTGATACCAAATGAAATTTGATATATAGAATTTGTCAAAGGATATGTTGAAAGGTTTCATGCTTCCTTGACTTGAACCACCATATTGTAGAGACTTGGTGATGTAGAGATTTCTCAATATGTGAGTGATTTGCAATCTAATAGATTTAGATTCATCCAAGTACCTACAAGGGTTACATAGCATGCAAGGGTGCAAGTATGTATTCAAGACATATGATCATCATCATAAGAGAAATATCAAGGATTAGTCAAAGGCTCATGCCTTGCCTGTATCAAAATGGAGTTCCTACTCCAAGTTTGAGGCATCAATGATGTTCAATTCACCTCTCAAACGGCAAAATACTTTCTCATCAAGCGGTTTGGTGAATATATCCACCAATTGCTTATCGGTATGAACATGCTTAAGATCAATGTCCCCTTTAGCAACATGATCTCGAATGAAATGATGACGAACCTCAATATGCTTAGTTTGAGAATGTTGCACGGGATTGTGAGCAATCTTAATAGCACTTTCATTGTCACAAAGCGATGGAACATGTTTCAGATAGATCCCATAATCTTTAAGAGTTTGGGTCATCCAAAGTAATTGAGCACAACATGAACCGGCGGCAATGTATTCCGCTTCGACGGTGGGAAAGGATACAGAGTTTTGTTTCTTGGAGGACCAAGACACAAGAGATCTACCACGAAATTGACAATTACCCGAAGTGGACTTTCTATCAACCTTGTCACCGGCATAGTCCGAGTCGGAATAGCCAACAAGATCAAAAGAGGACCTCTTAGGATACCAAATGCCAAAATTTGGTGTATGGATTAAGTATCTCACTATCCTTTTTACAGCCTTAAGATGACATTCTTTGGGGGCCGCTTGATATCGTGCACACATGCACACACTTAGCATAATATCGGGACGGGAGGCACATAGATATAACAATGAACCAATCATAGAGCGATAAACATTTTGGTCAACCAGTTTGCCATCCTTAGTCAAGTCAAGATGTCCACTAGTAGGCATGGGTGTATTCATAACTTTGCATTCTTGCATGTTGAACTTCTTGAATAATTCCTTGGTATACTTTGTTTGGGAAACAAAGGTACCCTCCTTAGTTTGCTTGATCCGCAACCCAAGAAAGAACTTGAGTTCACTCATCATAGACATCTCAAACTTCTCCGACATTAGCTTTCCAAACTTTTCACTAAAATGAGGGTTAGTTGAACCAAATATGATATCATCAACATAAATTTGGCACACAAATAATTCACCATTAATCCTTTTAGTAAAAAGAGTAGAATCTATCTTTCCAATCTCAAAGGCTTTTTCAATAAGGAACTTGGTCAAGCATTTATACCACGCTCTAGGAGCTTGTTTAAGACCATAAAGGGCTTTGTGAAGTTTGTAAAAATGATCGGTTTTCCTAGGATTAAGAAAGCCAGGAGGTTGTTTAGCATAAACTTCCTCCTCAATTTCACCATTTATAAAAGCACATTTAATGTCCATTTGGTACAAGGTGATATCATGGTGATTAGCATAGGAAAGTAAGATGTGGATGGACTCAAGTCTAGCAACGGGGACATATGTCTGACCATAGTCCATATGTTCGACTTGAGTGTAGCCTTGGGCAACGAGACGTGCTTTGTTGCGAACGACTTGTCCATCTTCGTCTTGCTTGTTGCGAAACACCCATTAGGTACCGATGATGTTGTGGTTGTTGTCGAGCATCTCAACCAATGTCCACACTTGGTTTCTCTCAAAGTTGTGTAGCTCTTCATGCATGGCATTTATCCAATCCGGATCTTCCAATGCTTCTTCAACCTTCATAGGTTCAATGCTAGTGATGAATGAATAATGTTCACAAAAATATGCCAAACAAGTTTTAGAGGGAGTGATTCTCCCGGTTTGGATATCATTGAAGATTTGGTCGATGGGATGGTTTCTAGAGACTCTTGCTTTAACTCGTTAGAGCTTTTGCTTGGGCCGAGGTGGAACATCTTCTTCATCATCTTGTTCTTCTTCTTGGCCTTCTTCATTGTTGGCGTTGCCGTTCTCTTGTCGAGGCGGAGAAGGGGGTTGATGAGGTTCATCTTGGTCTACTTCCTCGTTTTCTTCATCTTGGTGTGTCCCACTTGTGGTTGCTTGCATGTCAACTCTTGGTTCACCTTGTCGTGAGGTGGAAGCTTCCACTTGGACGGATGAGGTACTCTCCTTCACCTACGTTGGACGAATCTTGCTAATCAACAAGTCTTGGATTGCTTCCCAAGGGTCTTTGTCTCCTACATCAATTGGCAATTGCTCTACTTGCGAGCCATTAGATTCATCAAACTTCACATCTACCGTCTCTTCAATCTTTTGGGTGAAATTGTTATAGACATGACTAGGAAACCCTCATGAGATTTAGGAGCAAATTTGGAACAACGATGCTTATCAAGAATGTAGCACTTTGAGTCGAATACCCGAAAGTATCCAACTTGGGGTTTGTTACCGGTGAGAAGCTCGTATGCCGTCTTGCCGAGTAGCTTGTGAAGATATAAGCGATTTGTTGCATGACAAGCTATTTCAACCGCTTCCGCCCAAAAGTGTTTTGGCGTCTTGTACTCATCAAGCATCGTTCTTTCCATCTCAATAAGAGTCCGGTTCTTCCTCTCAACAACTGCATTTTGTTGAGGTGTGTATGTAGCCGAGAACTCGTGTGAAATCCCCTCTTCGTCAAGAAAAGTATCCACATTTGTGTTCTTGAACTCCGTTGCTTTGTCGCTGTGAACCTTCTTGATCTTCACTTCAAATTGATTTTGGGCCTTCCTAGCGAAGTTCTTGAAGATCTTTTGGACCTGTGATTTATCATCAAGAAAGAACACTGACGTAAATATTGAAAAATAATCTACTATGAATAGACCAAATGAGATTCCACCGAGACTTTTATAGGCATTGTACCAAAGAGATCCATATGAAGTAGCTAGAGCGGTCTTCTCGTGGTCATGATGTTCTTCACGGGGTGACTTCCTCCAACTTGTTTTCCTGCTTGACAAGCACGACACAATCTATCCTTGTCCAATATAACATCTTTCACTCCAAGAGTATGATCACCTTTAATAAGCTTATCAAGATTTCGCATGCCCACATGACCTAACCTTGTATGCCACAACCAGCCTATAGAGGATTTAGCAATTAAGCAAGTTCTAGGTTGAGCCTTTTTAGTGAAATCAACAATGTAAAGATCACCTCTACGTATACTGGTAAAGACCATATTATGATTATCTCTACGAAACACTTGGCAATCTACTTCAGTAAATAGGACATTGAAGCCAAAGTCAGCAAGTCTAGATACGGAAAGTAAATTATAGCCAAAGGATTCAACGAGCATAACATTTTATATGAAGATATGATGTGAGATGGCCACCTTACCCTTCGAGTTGTCACCAAAAGTGACATATGATACGTCTCCATCGTCTCTACTTTTCCAAACACTTTTGACCTTGTTTTGAACACTAACTTGCACGCTTTGAATGGAACTAACCAGGACTGCTGCTGTTTTCAGCAGAATTGCCATGGTGTTATTTTTGTGCAGAAATAAAAGTTCTCGGAATGACCTAAAACTTCATGGAGAATATTTTTGGAATATATAAAAAAATACTGGCGAAAGAATAAACGTCAGGGGGCCCACACCCTGTCCACGAGGGTGGGGGCGCGCCCACCCCCCTAGGGTGCGCCCCCTGTCTCGTGGCCCCCCTGAGGCTCCATCGACCTCAACTCCAACTTTATATATTCACATTTGGGGAGAAAAAAGATCTGAGAGAAGTATTCATCGCGTTTTACGATACGGAGCTGCTGCCAAGCCCTAATCTCTCTCGGGAGGGCTGATCTGCAGTCCATTCGGGGCTCCGGAGAGGGGAATCCGTCGCCATCATCATCATCAACCTTCCTCCATCACCAATTTCATGATGCTCACCGCCGTGCGTGAGTAATTCCATCGTAGGCTTGCTGGACGGTGATGGGTTAGATGAGATTTATCATGTAATCGAGTAAGTTTTGTTAGGGTTTGATCCCTAGTATCCAATATGTTCCGAGATTGATGTTGCTATGACTTTGCTATGCTTAATGCTTGTCACTAGGGCCCGAGTGCCATGATTTCAGATCTGAACCTATTATGTTTCCATGAATATATGTGAGTTCTTGTTCCTATTTTGCAAGTCAATAGTCACCTATTATATGTTATGATCCGGTAACCCCAAAGTGACAATAATCGGGACCACTCCCGGTGATGACTATAGTTTGAGGAGTTCATGTATTCACTAAGTCCTAATGCTTTATTGTGGTACTCTATTAAAAGGAGGCCTTAATATCCCTTAGTTTCCAATAGGACCCCGCTTCCACGGGAGGTGAGGGAGTCCTGGATTAGGGGGTCTCCGGACAGCCGGACTATATCCTTTGGCTGGAGTGTTGGACTATGAAGATACAAGATTGAAGACTTCGTCCCGTGTCCGGATGGGACTCTCCTTGGCGTGGAAGGCAAGCTAGGCACTACGGATATGTAGATCTCCTCCCTTGTAACCGACTCTGTGTAACCCTAGCCCCCTCCGGTGTCTATATAAACCAGAGGGTTTAGTCCGTAGGACAACATACAATCATACCATAGGCTAGCTTCTAGGGTTTAGCCTGTACGATCTCGTGGTAGATCGACTCTTGTAATACTCATATCATCAAGAACAATCAAGCAGGACGTAGGGTATTACCTCCATCAAGAGGGCCCGAACCTGGGTAAACATCGTGTCCCCTGCCTCCTGTTATCATTCGCCTTAGACGCACAGTTTGGGACCCCCTACACGAGAACTGCCAGTTTTGACACCGACATTGGTGCTTTCATTGAGAGTTCCACGGTGTCTTCACCGTAAGGTTTGATGGCTCTTTCAATCATAAGTAGCGATGCAGTCCAGGGTGAGGTTTTCCTCTTCGTATTCGACGGCATCGCACTGTGGGCCAATTCGCTTGGCCATCTGGAGAAGATCGAGAGCTACGCCCCTGGCCGTCAGGTCAGGTTCGGAAACTTAAACTACACTGTCAACATCCGTGGAGACTTGATCTTCGACGGATTCGGGCCCATGTCAGGTGCGCCACACAATCACGACAAGCATGACGTGACTCTGCCATCGGATAGTGTTCGGGAGATCACATCTGCAACAACTCCGGCTTTCAATCCAGAGCAAATTGCGCCATCCAGGGACGGAGGGATAGACCCCGCCATGGGGGCCGCATCCTCAGTGGCGATGGAGCCGGATACTGACTTAACCCATTACGAGAGCCGTGTTGCCGAACCACTGGATTCGTCTCCGGCCACGGACTCCGAGCCGCCTGCATCCGTGCCTAGCGAATCTGACTGGGCGCCGATCATGGAGTTCACCTCCGCGGATATCTTTCAGCACTCACCTTTCGGCGATGTGCTAAATTCATTAAGGTCTCTCTCCTTGTCAGGAGAACCTTGGCCGAACTATGTCCGGCTAGAATGGGATGCGGACGACGAAGAAATTCGCTGCCCACCCACCACCCACTTAGTAGCCACTGTCGACGACTTAACCGACATGCTCAACTTCGACTCCGAAGGACATCGACGGCATGGATGAAGATGCAGGAGACGAACAGGAACCAGCACCCACATGGCACCGGACAGTCACTTCATCACATGACATATACATGGTGGATACACCCAAAGAAGGCAATGGCGAAGAGACATCGGAGGATGGCCCCTCCAAGAAGCAATCCAAGCGCCGACGTCAGCGGCGCCGCTCTAAGTCCCGCCATAGCAAAAACAACGATAACAGCGCAAGAGAAAATAAAACTCTAGTCGACTCTAGAGGAAACGACGACCACATTGCCCCGGCGGCAGAGCATGATGAAGCTGCAAGCGGCGAACATAGTACGGATCTGAAGTCCGAACATGGAGACGGCGAGGATAAACCTCATCAAACCCCCTCTCGGGAGGAAAACAGTCCGGACGAAGATACACACATCATCCCGGAAACGCACTTGGAACAAGAGAACCTCCCCAGAAGGCTTATTGCCACAGCGAGGAGTCTGAAGAAGCAGAAGCAAAGGCTTAAGGCCGCACAAAATATGCTCAACAGTAGGTGGAACAAAGTGCTCGACAACGAAGCAAAGTACGGTGGAAGTTACCACACAAAGAGCTATCCAAAGTGCAAGCTACTACCTGAATTCGATGATGAGGCCTTAGAGCCTACACAGCCAAAAATGGCCAGCCAGCCAGATCCACCACCTTGTGACCGTGATAGTTCGGCTAACAAAGTCGCACATAAGTCAACATCCGATCTACGTGAGGACTTGCAATAAAAGTCCGGTATGACCAGATCCATCTATGGATCTAGGAAGCCCGCTCCGGCACAAAACCAAAACCGAATACTACAACCGTCCGAACATCATGGCACATCCCAATACAGCGGTGCCGCACACCCCCTATGTTTCATCGATGAGGTGCTGGACCACGAATTCCCAGAAGGATTCAAACCAGTGAACATAGAGGCGTACGACGGGACCACAGACCCTGGGGTCTGGATAGAGGACTTTATCCTCCATATCGGTATGGCTCGCGGAGACGATCTCCATGCCATCAAATACTTGCCCGTCAAGCTCAAAGGACCAGCTCGGCACTGGCTGAAAAGCCTCCCCGAAAACTCAATTGGAAGTTGGTAGGAGCTCGAGTATGCTTTTCGGGCTAATTTTCAAGGGACCTATGTCCGACCTCCGGATGCAGACGATTTAAGCCATATAATTCAACAGCCCGGAGAGTCCGCCCGAAAGCTCTGGAACAGGTTTCTCACTAAGAAGAACCAAATCGTCGACTATCCGGACGCCGAAGCCTTAGCTGCTTTCAAACACAGCGTCTGAGACAAATGGCTTGCCAAACACCTCGGCCAAGAAAAACCGAGAACAATGGCAGCCCTAACAAGCCTCATGACCCGCTTTTGCACGGGCAAAGATAGCTGGTTAGCCCGCAGTAGCACCAGCGACCCAAGCACATCCTAAGTCAGGGATGGCAATGGAAAACCACAACGCAATAAAAACAAGTGTCGAAATAAAGAAGATAGCCTAGATAATACGACGGTCACCGCCGGATTGAGGGGCTCTCGACCAGGTCAGCGGAAAAAGCCTTTCAAAGGCAGCAGAGACGGACCGTCTGGCCTAAACAAGATTCTTGACAAACTATGTCAGATTCATGGCACCCCAATAAACCTGCGAATCACACCCACAAAGAATGTTGGGTCTTCAAGCAGGCCGGCAAACTAAATGCCGAACACAAGGGGGGAGACACCAAGCGAAGACGAGGACGAGCCTCGCTAGCAAAGCATTGGAGGACAGAAAAAATTCCCACCAGAGGTCAAAACAGTAAACATGATCCATGTGACAAAGAGGAGAAGCAAATATGCACTCCGAGACACACGCGCCATAGAGCACGTTACCCCTAGGTTCAACCCCTGGTTGGCCTGCCCGATCACTTTTGATCGCGGGGATCACGCGACAAGCATCCGGCACGAAGGTGTTAGACCCAATAATAAACAGATACCATCTCACACGAGTCCTCATGGACGGCGGCAGTGGTCTAAATCTGATATATCAGGACACAATCCGCAAAATGGGGATAGACCCGACAAAAATAAGCCGTAGCAATACTACCTTCAAGGGAGTAATACCAGGCCAAGAGGCCCATTGTACGGGCTCTCTATTGCTAGAGGTTGTATTCGGTTCTTCCGACAACTTCCGAAGCGAAAAGCTAACTTTCTACATCGCTCCATTCCGAAGTGGCTATCAAGCACTACTCGGAAGAGCGGCTTTCACTCGTTTTAATGCAGTACCGCATTACGCTTCTGTTAAGCTTAAGATGCCCAGTCCAAGTGGCACCATCACCGTTAATGGAAATATTGAGCGTTCTCTATGCGCAGAAGAACGTGCGGCGGCTTTAACAGCCGAGCACTAGACTGCCTCAGCAACCAGAATAAACGACAGGTCGTCATGACCACGAACACGGTTAGATGAGTCCGGCGCATCACTACAAATACATGAGATTTGTTTGATGGTTAAACCCTCATAAACAGTACCAAGGGCTTCCCGCGTGTAATCAAGGCTAGCTCGGCTCAACCTGACTTATCTTGAATTTTAACGGTTTATTGATAATAACCAAATTTTTTTGGCACAGCAACTTTCACCCAAGTTCTTCTCTTTTACAGATGACAATCATGCTACACCCGTCTGGGACACGGCACAACGGAGACACAGGCGCAGACGTGCAGCGGGGACCCGCTCAAAGGTTTCTTCTCAGATTAAGACCCTGCGTAAACCTTTCTTAGTGTCTCTCGTTGTTCACATCCTCCGGATACTCAATACAACCGAGAAGGATACTGACGTTCTTGGCATGTGGCCACGTCAGGATATTGCACGTACCTGGACACTCGGGGTTTATTATTAAGGGCATTGTTCAGCCCGGCATATGTTATAAAGACCGAATACCTTAGGGAGTGTTCGGCATCGCGAGTTTGGTCTTATATGCATCAGCTCCGAATCATGTCTTTGATCAAATGTTGGGTTTGCCCGGCTCCCATGTTTTGGTACCTTACATTCCACTATATCGGCTAAGGTAGCCCTGGGAGAACTACTACGATTGTGCCCTGGTTCATCCGGATGAGCACCTCAGAAGAGAAAGCCGAGAACTGACTCTCATGATAAAGCGTGAGACTAGTCAGCCACTCGATGACTCAACGGAATCTTCGGGATTCCTCCGCATTAATGAAGGGCCGTTTCCCGGTCATGTACGTACGCACCCCGTATTTGGACGAGGGCAGAAGTACCATGGGCTATATAGTAGCCCCACCGTCAAACTCCTATGGCTAAGTGAAAGTGTTAAAGCAATATAGTCCGATTGCCTCGTTCGTTGCGCTACCACCTCCTTAATGGACCAAGACGTTGGATCAAGTGTGAATACGCGTTTTTTGCGAACACCTCCGCATTATATGCGTGGGGGCGGAAGCCGACGACTGCAAACTTTCAGATTATATACATATCTACATAAACGGCCGCACAGGAGGCATCATAATACTTTTAGGCAAAAGTATAAATACAGCCTTCATAATTCAATAAAATATTGTTTTTACAATGGGAATACATGTATCTAGAACATAATATTCTTCGAGCACTGCGCCTCTATCGAACGAGTGCCTTCAAGGACCTCTTCAAAGTAGTGCTCGGCAGCTACTCGGCCCACGGCCGAACCCTGTGTTGCAATAGCGGTGGCCTCCATATCTGCCCAGTATGTTTTGACACGGGCAAGTGCCATCCACGCACCCTCTATGCACGGCGACCTCTTCATAGCGTCGATGTGCGGCACAGCGCCAAGGAATTTTTGCACTAAACTAAAGTAACTATTCGGCCTTGGCCCTCCCGGCCACAGATGATCCACAACAGGCCTCTTGGCAAGTCCGGACAACCTATGGAGCTCGGCCCACTCGGCCATTCGCTCATTCAACAGCAGCGGATGCACTGGAGCATGGAACTGTGACCAGAACAACTTCTCCACTTCACGATCTTTTTGATCCTTGAAGTACTCAGCCGCATCAGCAGCACTTGCTGCCAAATCCACGTATGAGTCTGCAGAACTCCATAGTTCATCAAGAGGTGCATACTTCGGATCTCCGAACTTAGTCCGCAACAAAAAGGGCTTCCCAGCCGCGATATCTCCAGCTTGATGCAGCTCCTCCTTTGTCGCTCGTATTTTGGAGCGGGCTTCCTTGGCTGCTACCATGGTCTTCTCCAGGTCCGTCGCCTTCGCACGATTTTCTTCTTCAAGAAGCTGGTAACGGTCGGCGGCATCTTTCAACTCAACGGCCATCTTGGCCATTCTTTCCTTACTCTGGCAATGCGCGGCCTATTCGGCCCTCAGCTCTTCGACCGCCTTTAGAGCGGCCGCGTCGCTATTTCTGGCTTGCTCCTTGGCTCGGGCAAGTTCCGCCCGAAGGGTCTCCATGGTGGATGCTCCATCTGCAGTCACAACATATTAAACATACTGGCATCATGCTCCTCTTACTATGTGTTGATCACCGGAGAAATCACTTACCCTGTGCCTCGTCAAGCCGCTTGTTGACAAGCACGATGTCGGCATCTGCCGCATCAAGTTGCCGCTTTAGCTCGGCAAACCCATCAGTCCGGCTAGCCGCTGGAGCTTCAACCACCTGCACATAAAGGCGGTCTGGTTATTACCTGGGACTATGATCCTCTGTTTACCGCCGTTTTCGACGACAACCAGAGTCTCAGGGGCTACTATCTGCATAGGGAACACCTGTGCGGTACTGTCAAAAACATATACTATTTCACGTACCTCAAAGCCTTTCAGCAGACTCATAAAAGCTTCATGCAATCCGCTTTCAGCGGATGAAATCCTTTCAATTACCGTAACCATTAGCGTACGATGCACATCTGAGATGGCCACTTGCTCTAGAAGATCCTTCAGTGCGTCTGACCGCACAGTGTACGGTTCTGGACTCTTTTTGTTGCTCTCTTTAGGAGCTGAATACTGAGGACTCTAGGTAGCCAAAGGATTACCCTCTGGCCTTGGTGGATCAGGAGAGACCCTCCGCGACGACACTTCAGGGTCGCCCGCCTCATGAGGCAGGGTGGCAGGGGGAGGCATTTCGCTCTCCATCATCTCCGGAAGAAGATCCCCCGAAGGCGAACTTTGTCGAGAAGGGCTACGATCCGAACTACAAGATATAAGCTTCGGTTATTGTCTCCAGAAGTAAGGTAGGACACTTTCACTATTAAAGTACCTTTTGATTACTTACAGCTCGGTAGAGGGCTGATCCCCATGCGGACATTGTGCGACAAGAATACCCTCTGAAGCAGGACCCTCTAGCGAGGATTTCTTCCCCCGTTTGGAAGCCTTTGTTTCCGGATCTTCAGAGGTGGTCCTCTTCCTTCCTCGGGGAGAGGTAATGTCAGATTCTTCTCCCTGGTTATCCTCCTTCGTGGAGGTGCCAATTCCCCCGCTTGCGGCCTCTTTATTCCCCCTGTCATCTTCCTTTGAGGGTACCTGATAAGGCGCTGGCTCGAGCATTCTGTCCAGTACTGGATTGGCCAAGCCTTCGGGAAGGGGGGCCGAACACCTGATTATCTTCACCTTTGTTATCCAGTCCTGGTCAAAGAGCGACTTTTCAGAATGATGTCATGATAAAAAAAGGACAGCGTGTTCGGCCATGGGATTACTTACTTGGGTAGCAGGGCGGTTGCAGCTCAGACCTGCATCCTCATTGGTATCCAAACACTCTATTTGGGATCCGAAGAACAATTTGTACATATCCTCGAGCGTCATGCCGAGGAACTGCTGGATGGTTCGCGGTCCTTCCGGGTTGAATTCCCACATACAGAGGGGTCGATGTTTGCAAGGCTGGACTCGACGAACTAGCATAACTTGCATTACCATAACTAGGCTGAAGTCTCTCTCAAAGAGATCTCGGATGCGGCTCTGCAATATCGGCACATCCTTTGCTGGACCACAGCTCAGCCCCCTGCTGATCCATGACGTTAGTTGTGGTGGGGGGCCCGAGCGAAAGGCAGGGGCGGCTACCCACTTGGCACTTCGGGGAGCTGTGATATAAAACCACTCCCGCTGCCACAAACTGGACACCTCTGGGAAGGAACCCTCTGGCCATGGAGCATCAGCACTTCTGCTTATTACAGCATCTTCGCACTCTGCGTGCCACCCCTCGATCATCTTCGTCTTCACATTGAAGGTCTTGAGCCACATGCCGAAGTGAGGGGTAATGTAGAGGAAGGCCTCACATACGATGATGAATGACGAGATGTGAAGGAGGGAATCCGGGGCCAGATCATGTAAATCTAGCCCATAATAGAACATCAGCCCCCTAACAAAGGGATCCAGAGCGAGGTCTAGTCCTCGGAGGAAGTGAGAGATGAACACAACACTCTCGTTGGGTTCGGGAGTAGGGATGACCTGCCCTCGGGCGGGCAGCCTGTACGAAATTTCGGCGGTTAGATATCTGGCCTCTCTCAGCTTCTTGATGTCCTCCTCTATGACAGAGGAAGGCATCCACCGACCTTGGAGGTTGGATCCGGACATGGTTGAAGGTCCGAAGTGCCTGACCTGAGCCTGGGGTGTTGGAACTCGAGGCAGGGGAAGGATTCGATTGAGCACGAGAGGAAAAAAGGACAGGTCTTGGCCTCTTTATAAAGAGGGTGAATATCAAGCATCCTCCTCACGGCCGTTTTGGACTCGCCTAAAATCGTGGAGTCATGCCAACGGGCACGAGTGGGTTACCCACGTCTGTATTGATGAGAATCCCGTAATAAGGGGGACATGATCTCTGCTTCGACAAGATGTGTCAAGAAAACCGCCTCGCAATATGTGCAGGGCTGGCTAGGAAAAACGGTTCCGATAAGGACCGTGTCATGACGTGACGTCGTGCTGTCAAAACGCGTCGGCAGATTAGATTTGTTGAAATATTATTCTCTCTACGGTGGTATGTGGAACTTGTTTTGCATAGCACACTATCCTTGTGTTCAAAATCTTCCATGAAGTATTTGGAGGTGGAACCCGCCTTGCAATGCCGAAGACAATACTGCGCGCCGGACTCATCGTCATTGAAGCCTGGTTCAGGGGCTACTGAAGGTGTCCTGGATTAGGGGGTCTCTGGACAGCCGGACTATATCCTTTGGCCGGACCGTTGGACTATGAAGATACAAGATTGAAGACTTCGTCCCATGTCCGGATGGGAATCTCCTTGGCGTGGAAGGCAAGCTAGGAAATACGGATATGTAGATCTCCTCCCTTGTAACCGACTCTATGTAACCCTAGCCCCCTCTGGTGTATATATAAACCGAAGAGTTTAGTCCGCAGGACAACATACAATCATACCATAGGCTAGCTTCTAGGGTTTAGCCTCTACGATCTCGTGGTAGATCAACTCTTGTAACACTCATATCATCAAGAACAATCAAGCAGGACCTGGGTAAACATCGTGTCCCCTGCCTCCTGTTACCATCCGCCTTAGACGCACAGTTCGGGACCCCCTACCCGAGATCCGCCGGTTTTTACACCGACAGGAGGGTAGGATAAAAGATGGCATGCAAGTTCTTTTCCATAAGCACATATGACTATATTCGGAATACATGCCTACATTACATTGATGAACTGGAGCTAGTTCATTGTCACCCTATGTTATAACTATTGCATGAGGAATCGCATCTGACATAATTATCCATCACTGATCCACTGCGTACGAGCTTTTCACATATTGATCTTTGCTTAGTTACTTTTCCGTTGCCACTGTTACAATCACTACAAAACCAATACTGTTACTTTTGCCACCGTTACCGTTACTTCCATATTACTTTGCTACTAAATACTTTGCTGCAGATATTAAGTCTTTTGGGTGCAGTTGAATTGACAACTCAACTGTTAATACTTGAGAATATTCTTTGGCTCCCCTTTTGTCGAATCAATAAATTTGGGTTGAATACTCTACCCTCAAAAACTGTTGCGAGCCCCTATACTTGTGGGTTATCAAGACTATTTTCTGGCGCCTTTGCCAGGGAGCATAGCTCTATTCTTTGAGTCACTTGGGATTTATATCTGCTGATCACTATGAGGAACTTGAAAGATGAAAGAACCAAGATTTTTCCCTCAACTACGAGGGGAGGTAAGGAACTGCCATCTAACTCTGCACTTGATTCACCTTCTGTTTTGAGTAAACTTGCGACACCTACTCCTGCTATTCATTCTGATATGTCGCATGTTATTGATGATGCCACTTCTCCTTTGCATGATACTTATGATGAAACTACTTCTATGCTTGATAATACTATGCCACTAGGTGAATTTCTTGATGAACAACTTGGTAGGGTTAGAGAGAATGAAATTATTGAAACTGATAATATTGATGAAAGTGATGATGAAGATTCTCCCCCTAGATATGAATTGCATGTTGTGCCTGACGGTTATGTTATGGATGAAGAAACTGCTAGAAACTTCTTAGCTTGCAATGGTAGATATGATCTTAAGAAACTGTTAGCTAAGCTGAAAGAAAAGTCTTTGAATGCTAGAATGAAATATGACCCTGCTTTTGCTACTTCACCTATCTGCATTTCCGATAAGGATTATGATTTCTCTGTCGACCCTGAGTTAATTACTTTGGTTGAATCTGATCCTTTTCATGGCTATGAGTCTGAAACTGTTGTGGCACATCTTACTAAATTGAATGATATAGCTACCCTATTCACTAATGAGGAGAAAATTCGTTACTACTATATCCTTAAGTTATTTTCGTTCTCATTAAAGGGTGATGCTAAAATATGGTTTCATTCTCTTGATCCTGGTTGTGTGCGTACTCCCCAGGATATGATTTATTACTTCTCTGCTAAATATTTCCCAGCTCATAATAAACAAGCTGCCTTAAGGGAAATATATAATTTTGTGCAAATTGAAGAAGAGAGTCTTCCACAAGCTTGGGGGAGGATTCTTCGATTACTTAATGCTTTGTCCGATCATCCTCTCAAGAAAAATGAAATACTTGATATCTTTTATAGTGGACTAACCGATGCTTCCAGAGACCAACTAGATAGTTGTGCTGGTTGTGTTTTCTGTGAAAGAACTGTTGATCAAGCTGAATTGCTATTTAATAATATGTTGAGTAATGAAAATGATTGGACACTTCCTGAACCAACTCCTAAGCCAACTCCGAAGAAAAGGGGTATTCTATTTCTCAGTCCTGAAGATATGCAAGAGGCAAATAAATCTACGAAAGAAAAAGGTATTAAAGCTGAAGATGTTAAGAATTTACCACCTATTGAAGAAATACATGGTCTTGATAACCCGACACAGGTAGTACAGGTAAATTCTCTCTATAGATTTGAAAAGGGTGAAATCACATCTACTAAGTTTGCTAGCCAATATTTGGATGAGTTTGATAATTTTATGGTTTAGTAAGAAACCTTCAATGCTTATGTTGGTAGACAATTGAAACGTAATGCTTATATGATTGAACACTTGAGTGATTATATGTCTAGAGTTAAAGGTGAACTTAAACTTATTAGTAAACATGCTTCTATGGTTACCACTAAAGTAGAACAAGTGCTTAAAGCTCAGAATGATTTGCTCAATGGATTAAATAATAAGAAAAATGTTAATGTTGTTAGAGTTGTGACTAGAGGGGGTAAAATGACTCAAGAACCTTTGTATCCTGAGGACCACCCTAAGAGAATTGAGCAACATTCTTAGAGAACTAATGTTGATGCCCCTAGTTCTTCTAGGAAGAAGAAAAAGAAAAATGATAGGACTTTGCATGCTTCTAGTGTACCTGTTGTTGACACACCTAAGAATCCCAATGATATTTCTATTTCTGATGCTGAAACACAATCTGGTAATGAACATGAACCTAGTGATAATATTAATGATGATGTTCATGTTGATGCTCAACCTAGCAATAACAATGATGTAGAGATTGAACCTGCTGTTGATCTTGATAACCCACAATCAAGGAATCAACGTTATGATAAGAGAGACTTCATTGCTAGGAAGCACGGTAAAGAAAGAGAACGATGGGTTCAGAAACCCATGCATTTTCCTCCTAAACCATCCAAGAAAATGGATGATGAGGATTTTGAGCGCTTTGCTGAATAGACCTATCTTTTTGCGTATGCGTTTTACTGATGTGCTTAAAATGAATCCTATGCCAAGTATATGAAAGATATTGTCACAAATAAAAGAAAGGTACCGGAAGCTGAAATTTCCACCATGCTTGCTAATTATACTTTCAAGGGTGGAATACCTAAGAAACTAGGAGATCTAGGAGTACCAACTATACCATGCTCCATTAAGAGAAACTATGTTAAAACTGCTTTATGTGATCTTGGAGCTGGTGGTGTTAGTGTTATGCCTCTCTCTTTATATCGTAGACTTGATTTGAATAAGTTGACACCTAATGAAATATCTTTGCAAATTGCTGATAAATCCACTGCTATACCTGTCGGTATTTGTGAGGATGTGCCTGTTGTGGTTGCAAACGTTACTATTTTAACGGACTTTGTTATTCTTGATATTCCCGAGGATGATAGTATGTCTATTATTCTTGGTAGACCCTTTTTGAATACTGTAGGGGCTATTATTGATTTCAACAAAGGCAATGGCACTTTTCATGTTAATGGTAATGAGCATATGGTACACTTTCCGAGGAAACAACCTCAAGTCCACAGTATCAATTCTATTGGTAAAACTTCAATGATTACTATTGGAGGTTTTGAATTCCCTCTTCCTACTGTCAAGAAGTAATATGATATTCCTATTGTTGGGGATGTGCATATCCCCGTTGAGGTAACTTAGTGTTATTCGAAAATTCTCCAGTTTCATGCGATTCGAAAAGAGTTTGTTAACAAGACTTGATCAACCTTGTTAGTGGATTCCTTTTGAAGAGCATGAGATGGATGAAGTTAGAAAGCACAACTCTCTGTACATTCTTCTTACTTTCTGTTATTTAGATTGAATAAAGCAAAATAGTATTTTCTATCTGTTTTCTGAATTATCCTTGAAATAAAAAATACCCCAAAAATAAAAGTTCTCCAAATGTCCTAAAAAATTTATATGATTTTTTATAGAATATTTAAGAATTATTGACAGTGAGAACACACCAGGGGGCCTCACCACCTGGCCATGAGGGTCGAAGGCGCGCCCCCTGCCTCGTGGACCCCACGTGGGCCCCCTCCACTTATTCTTGCACTGACACACTTCGTCTTCCTCTAGAAAAAAATCCTCCACCAGCTCAAACCCGAGTTCTAGCTCATCTTGCTGCCATTTTCGATCTCCTTGGTCAAAGCTCTATTCACAAAACTGCTTTGGGGGATTGTTCTTTGGTATGTGACTCCTCCAATGGTCCAATTAGTTTCTGTTCTAGTGCTTTATTTATTGCAAATTTTTGTTGTTAGGTGACCCTGTTCTTGAATTTGCATGTCAAATTTATATGGTCAAAAGTAATTTTAATGCATGATATGGCCTCTAGGCACTTGTGGGAGTAGTTGCTTTCAATTTGTTGAGTTTGGTCCACTTTTATTTTGAGTCACTAAATTTTTTAGAAATTCTTCACAGAAATAAAATGATGAAGAGATTGTTGAGGAGCTCTTCGAGCCGAAGCTCGAAGGATAAGCAAAGTGAAGAGAATAAGAAGCCCAAATATAATCTCCCTCGCACTGTGGAGGTTCGGCCGTGCGAATGGCCTTGTGATGAGTTCTTGAGAGCAGCCGGGATTTATGAAGGCTTTTATTATTTGATTGAGAATGCAGGCCTCATAGACTTCCTCCGCAACCAACGGGAACTGTATCTCCTCCTCACTAATATTTTCATGCAAAAATTTTACTTTCATGCTAAGAAATCACCACCTTCAATGGAATTTCAATTATATGATGAGGTTAAGGAAATGTCATTTATGATTTTTCTTGGGTCTGTAAGATACCCTTTGAGGGCAGCATAGAGGAACCACATCCTAACAATGTGGAGGGGTTCATTGATACAATTGCTGTAGGGGAAACGAGGAAAGTTTCCGATGCAAGAATCACTAGCATCCATTTTCTTGTTCTACGTTACTTTGCAATATGTGCTAGTAGATTATTAATAGATCATGGGAAGAGTGGAAACCTCAGTGCCCTTGATATTGTTATTTTGTGCCATGCTTTGTTTCGTGATACAACTTTCAGTCTAGGCGCTATTGTTGCTAAACGGTTAAATCTGAACGGAACAAAGGGCCCCATCTTTGGAGGCATCGTTGCTTCACTCCTTGCTCCACACTTTAGGATACCTATTAGGCATTATGAGAAAGAGGAAAAATTGCTGCCCCCTATTTTACTAGATTATAAGAGTATGTGATACGTCTGAGGGAGTCCTGGATTAGGGGGTCTCCGGACAGACGGAATATATCCTTTGGCCGGACGGTTGGACTATGAAGATACAAGATTGAAGACTTCGTCTCGTGTCCAGATGGGACTCTACTTGGCGTGGAAGGCAAGCTAGGCAATACAGATATGGATATCTCCTCCTTTGTAACCGACCTTGTGTAATGCTAACCCTCTCCGGTGTCTATATAAACCAGAGGGTTTAGTCCATAGGACGACAACAATCATACCATAGGCTAGCTTCTAGGGTTTAGCCTGTCCGATCTCATGGTAGATCAACTCTTGTAATACTCATATCATCAAGAATAAATAAAGCAGGATGTAGGGTTTTACCTCCATCAAGAGGGCCCGAACCTGGGTAAAACATCGTGGCCCCTGCCTCCTATTACCATCCGCCTTAGATGCATAGTTCGGGACAACCTACCCGAGATCGG
The DNA here is from genome assembly GCF_003073215.2 of Triticum urartu. Classification (NCBI taxonomy): domain Eukaryota; kingdom Viridiplantae; phylum Streptophyta; class Magnoliopsida; order Poales; family Poaceae; genus Triticum; species Triticum urartu. The sequence goes on along the minus strand of NC_053026.1, from coordinate 642,511,906 downwards.
CCGGTTTTGACACCGACATTGGTGCTTTGATTGAGAGTTCCTTTGTGTCGTCGCTGTTAGGCTTGATGGCTCCTACGATCATCGATAGCGATGCAGCCTAGGGTGAGACCTTTCTTCCCGGACAGTTTTTTGTATTCAGCGGCTTTGCACTGCGGTCCAATTCTCTTGGCCATCTGGAGCAGATTGAAAGCTACGCGGCCGATATCCGCGGAGACTTGATCTTTGACGGATTCGAGCCCCTTCCAGGTGCGCCGCACTGTCACGATGGGCATGATTTAGCTCTGCCGCCAAACAGTGCCCTGAAGGCCGCACCCGCATCCTCTACGACCTTCAATACGGAGCCAACTGCGCCGATCGAGGGCGGGTGGCTAGACCTCGCCGCGGAGGCTGCAGCCTCAACGGCGATCATGCCGAACACCAACCTTATCCTTCGCGAGGCCCGTGACTCCACATTGCCGGACTCTCCTCCGAACTCTGAACCATCCATGCCCCTGCCAATCGAATCTGATTGGGTGCCGATCATGGAGTTCACGGACGCGGATATCTTTCAGCACTCGCCCTTCGGCGACATACTGAATTCACTAAGGTCTCTCTCTTTGTCATGAGAGTCCTGGCCGGATTATGACCAGCAGGATTGGGATGCGGACGACGAAGAAATTCGTCGCCCACCCACCACCCACTTCATAGCCACTGTCGATGATTTGACCGACATGCTTGACTTCGACTCCGAAGACATCGACGGTATGGACGACGATGCAGGAGACGAACAGGAACCAGCGCCTATAGGGCACTGGAAAGCCACCTCATCATACCATATATACATGGTGGACACACCCAAAGAAGGCAATGGCGACGAGACAGCGGAGGATGACCCCTCCAAGAAGAAACCCAAGCGCCGACGTCAGCGGCGCTACTCTAAGTCCGGCCAAAGCAAAAGTGGTGATACCGGCACAGGAGATAATAACACTCTGGATAGTCCTGAAGATGGCAACAATCCCCTCCATTACGATCTAGGTCAGGAGGATGGAGAAGCCAGCCCTCCAGAGAGAGCGGCAGATCGAGAGGCAGGGGATGATAATTACATGCCCCCTCCGAAGACGAGGCAAGCCTCGACGATGATGAATTCGTCGTGCCAGAGGATCCCGTCGAACAAGAGCGCTTCAAGCGTCGGCTTATAGCCACGGCAAATAGCCTTCATAAAAAGCAGCAGCAGCTTCAAGCTAATCAAGATCTGCTAGCTGACAGATAGACCGAAGTCCTGGCGGCCGAGGAATATAAACTTGAACGCCCCTCCAAGAGTTACCCAAAATGCAGGTTGCTACCCCGACTGGAGGTAGAAGTGTATGAAGCGGCTGATCGGCCACCTCACGGCCGCGATAGAGAGGGATTCCAGCCAAAAGCTCAGCCTGCACCCCGACGCCATTCAAATAAAAAGGCATGGGGAAATACGCCAGACCTGCGAGACGTACTAGAGGACAAAGCAAAACATGCAAGATCGATCTAGGGATCACGAGGGCGCGCCACTACGCCAGACGATAAACGTCACGCCGGATACAGTAAAAGTAAATCCGGATGGGCCGAACGCAGCGGGCAAGACTCATTGGAGCTGCATCGCGATATAGCCCAGTACAGAGATACCGCACACCCCTTATGCTTCACAGGTGAAGTAATGGATCATCAAATCCCAGAGGGTTTCAAACCCGTAAACATAGAATCATACGACGGCACGACAGATCCTGCGGTATGGATCGAGGATTTCCTCCTGCACATCCACATGGCCCGCGGTGATGACTTACACGCAATCCAATACCTCCCACTCAAACTCAAAGGACCAGCTCGGCATTGGCTCAACAGCTTGCCAGCAGAGTCCATTGGCTGTTGGGAAGATCTGGAGGCCGCATTCCTTGAGAACTTTCAGGGCACTTATGTGAGACCACCAGATGCCGATGACTTGAGCCACATAATTCAGCAGCCAGAGGAATCGGACAGGCAATTCTGGACATGGTTCCTAACAAAGAAAAATCAAATCATCGACTGTCCGGATGCAGAGGCTCTAGCAGCTTTCAAGCACAACATCCGCGACGAGTGGCTAGCCGGCACCTTGGTCAGGAAAAGCCGAAACCTATGGCAACCCTCATGACACACATGACCCGCTTTTGTGCAGGAGAAGACAGCTGGCTGGCTCCCAGTAATAACCTATCAAAGAACCATGGTATTTCGGATACCAAGGACGGCAATAGCAGGTCATGTCGCAACAAACATAAGCGCCGCATTAACAGCATTAATACTGATGATACGGCAGTCAATGCCGGATTCAAAGGCTCTAAACCCGGTCAGCGGAAAAAGACATTCAAACGAAACACTCCGGGCCCGTCCAGTTTGGACCGCATACTAGACCGCTCGTGCCAAATACACGGCACCCCAGACAAGCCAGCCAACCACACCAACAGGGATTGTTGGGTGTTCAAGCAGGCCGACAAGTTAATTGCCGAAAACAAAGGTAAGGGGCCACATAGCGATGACGAGGAAGAGCCCCGGCAGCCGAACACCGGAGGACAGAAGAGGTTCCCCCCACAAGTGCGGATGGTGAACATGATATATGCAACCAGCGGAAGCGTGCTCTCAGGGACATGTATGCGTTGGCGCCAGTCGCCCCAAAGTTCAACCCATGGTTCTCCTGTTCGATCACCTTCGATCGCAGGGACCACCCCACTAGTATCCGTCATGTCGGATTTGCCGCACTGGTCCTAGACACAATCATTGACGAATTTCACCTCACTCGAGTCCTTATGGATGGCGTATAATGCCCACGATGCGGCTATATCTCCCACATGTCGAAGCACGACTTAGAGGCATAACCGCATTGAAAGCAATGTCGCAAGTGAGGTAATCTTCGCAAACAACCCATGTAATACAATAAGGGAAAAGATACATAGTTGGCTTACAATCGCCACTTCACACAATACATGAATAAAGCATTACATCAACCAGATACAATCAAGGTCCGACTACGGAACCAAAATGAAAGAAGACTACCCCAAATGCTACACAGATCCCCGATCGACCGCAACTGGGCTCCACTACTGATCAACTAGAACGAAACAACACAAAGGACAAGATCTTCATCTAGCTCCTCCTTGAGCTTGGTTGCGTCACCTACACGGTATCATCGGCACCTGCATACTGGTTTTGGAAGTATCTGTGAGTCACGGGGACTCAGCAATCTTACACCCTCGCGATCAAGACTATTTAAGCTTATGGGTAAGGTAAAGGTATGAGGAGGAGCTACAGCAGGGACTAGCATATTTGGTGGCTAACATATACGCAAAAGAGAGCGAGAAGAGAAGGCAAAGCACGATCGAGGAAACTATGATCAAGAAGTGATCCTAGAACAACCTACGTCAAGCATAACTCCAACACCATGTTCACTTCCTGGACTCCGCCAGAAAGAGACCATCCCAGTTACACACACGGTTGATGTATTTTAATTAAGGTCAACATCAGGTTTTCTACAACCGGACATTAACAAATTCCCATGTGCCCATAACCACGAGCACGGCTTTCGAAAGTTCAAATCCCTGCAGGGGTGTCCCAACTTAGCCCATCACAAGCTCTCACGGTCAACGAAGGATATTCCTTCTCCCAAGACAATCCGATCAGGCTCGGCATCCAGGTTACAAGACATCCTCGACAATGGTAAAACAAGTCCAGCAACACCACCCGAATGTGCCGACAAATCCCGATAGGAGCTGCACATATCTCGTTCTCAGGGCACACTCAGATGAGACTAGCTACGAGTAAAACCAACCCTCAAGTTTCCCTGAGGTGGCCCCGCAGGCAGCTCAGTTCGGACCAACACTCAGAGGAGCACTGGCCCGGGGGGGCTAAAATAAAGATGACCCTTGGGCAGGCCTACCCAAGGGAAAGAAAAGGCTAGGTGGCAAATGGTAAAACCAATGTTGGGCAATGCTGGAGGAGTTTTATTCAAGGCGAACTATCAAGGGTTTCCCATTATAACCCAACCGCGTAAGGAACGCAAAATCCGGGAACATAACACCGATATGACGGAAACTAGGGTGGCAAGAGTGGAACAAAACACCAGGCATAAGGCCGAGCCTTCCACCCTTTACCAAGTATATAGATGCATTAATTAAATAAGAGGTATTGTGATATCCCAAAAAGTAATCATGTTCCAACAAGGAACAACATCTCCATGTTCCAACAAGGAACAAACTTCAATCTTCACCTGCAACTAACAACGCTATAAGAGGGGCTGAGCAAAGCGGTAACATAGCCAAACAACGGTTTGGTAGGACAAGGTGGGTTAGAGGCTTCGTTCAACAATATGGGAGGCATGACAAGCAAGTGGTAGGTATCGCAGCATAGGCATAGCAAAAGAGCAAGCAACTAGCAAGCAAAGATAGAAGTGATTTCGAGAGTATGGTCATCTTGCCTGAAATCCCGCAAGGAAGAAGAACGAGTCCATGAAGAAGACAAATGGACGTAGTCGAACGGGTCCTCACAAACGCGACGTTAACGGAACCAACCCGAAGAAGCAACACCAGAAAGAAGCAAACAACATAGTAAACAACCACCACAGACATGGCATGATGCACAAACAAGTATGATGCATGTCCGGTTTAAAGAGGGCATGGCATGGCAAAGTGCACAAGCAAAACTACAAGTTAAGTGGAGCTCAATAGGCAACTCCGTTACATATTGATGAAACACCACATTCAAGTATTTAGATCGATCTCGTTTATGTACCCAACAATATTAAATGTTGATAAACATGGCAAGAGGGTGAAGCAAAGTAAAACTACCTATCTAGTCAAGTTTAAATGAGGCCGGAAGCAACGAACAACAAATCCGGAAACTCCTCATGTGCATATATTAGGTTTGGTCCTGTTCTGCCCTAAACCATATTTTAGATTTGTTAAACATGCAAAGTAAAGCCACCATGTTAAACTAGGCATTTTTCCACCCCATTTACATGTAAAGTTTATTAAAATCCGAGTTACAGTTATTTAGTTATGAAATAAATCATTTTAGCAAGTTAATTAAGCAAGTTTAGGCAAACAGCATCTTAAGCATTTTAAACATAGATGAAAGTTGTATATTATTAAACTAGATGAAATTCTAAGCAAGTTTCATATTTGGAGTTTTTACATATGATGCACAGTTTGGGAGTTATTAAATGGATGAAGTATGGGGGCTTTTCTGCAAAACCGCCAACTCTGGGTAAATAAACAGATCGCCTGATAAAAAAACAGAAGTTGGGCTGAAAGTGGCTGGCCCAACTATGCACAGTCAAAAGGGGCTGGGCGGAGCTCACACTGGGCCTTAGCAGGCCGGCTGGACTAGCGGATCTGGCGCGACCGCTGGGCTTGCGCGGATGGGCCAAGGGGAGGCTGGGCCTTGCCAGCAGTAGGCCATCTGTAGCACTGCGTGTGCGTTCGATCTGGTCAACGCGTGGCTCCTGCGATGGAGTGGCTCGAGGCAGGGGAAGAAGAGGCCGGTGATGGCGAACTTGGCGTGGGGTAAGGAGGTCCTGCGGTGGCTGGAGGGTGCAGGGCGTCTGGAAGGCCGGATCTGGCCGCGGGAGGTCGCCGTCGAAGCAGCTGGACGCGGTCAATGAAGCAGGGACGAGCGGCCGTCCTCTGCTCAACAAAAGTAGAGCCGCGACGGCGCCTGGAGCAGAGCTCCGGGGAGCGAGGTGAAGGGGCGGCAAGGCGGGGGACTTGGCGCGGGCTCCCGGCGACTCCAGACGACGAAGGACGATGAGGAGGAGGGCGCGAGGCAGGGGCCCTGGTCCTGCTCGGGGCGGACGGCATGAGGACGCCGGTGAGCTTGTGCGGCATCCAGGACGGGAAGCATGGCTGGGAGGCGAGGCGCTGCAAGCTACTCCGGCGAGGAGCAGGCAGACGGCGGATCTGCGGTTCCATGGCGGCGATTTCGACCTGCAGAGGGCGATGGAACGATGGCCATGGCAGCAGGGCGCCCTCCTTTTGCTCCTGCTCCTTGCGAGAGAGAGAGAGAGATAAATTGAGAGAGCGAGAGAGAGAGAGAAGGGAACCAGAGGAAGGGAAGGGTGCGCTGCGACCTGGAGGGACGAGGCGGCTGGGCTGATGGATGGATGGATCGAAGGAACTGGGTTCGCTCGGCGCTGAGAACCAGGAAGGTGGTCGGCTGCGGGTTTGGATCTGGGAGAATCCCGAGGTGGGAGCCGAGTGAGTGGTTGGCTGGCGGCGGCGTGGTGGGAAAGGGTGGATTGCTAGGGTAGGCTAGGCTTAGACTGATATATTTATAGCAGATGAAATCAGTATAGGGCGGTTAGGTCCATTCGATCGTAATTGGACGGACGGGAAAAATAGTTTAGGTAGCCCAAAAATAAAAACGGAGACGTTTTGTAGATGTTTGGGGATGATCCGGATCCAACGGTGACGACTGTCCGGGTCGGGTCCGAGACAACTATCGGACGCGCGCGCGAGGAGGGCCGCGGGCTGACGAGAGAGGTTAGGTTGGAACTGGCACTAGGTAGTGGGCTGTGTAGATGGTCTCGAGCTGAGAGAAGAGAAGAGAGGGAGGCCCGACGACTGTTTCCGGAGACCGAAAACGTCCGACGCTAGACTGGCTATAATGCCGCTATAGTTTTATACATTGGGGCATCAAACGAACTCCGAACGCGATGAAATTTGACAGGCAGTCTACCTACACTAAAATAAGACCGCACGCCAACTTTCAACCCATTCCGAGAACATTTTCTGGCCACTTATAAAATACTATTTCGGACATGCCACGGGCGCGTGCAAGTGTGGTTGGGCTCAGAACGGACAACGGAGAGAACTGGGGGAACCCGGACGAATGAAAGTTTCGAAAACATGATGATGCAATGCACATGATGACATGGCAAGATGCAACACGCAAGCAAAAGACATGGCAACGACAGCTAATAACTGGAAGACACCTGGCGCATCGGTCTCGGGGCGTCACAACACTCCACCACTACGAGAGGATCTTGTCCCGATATCTAGAATGGCACCGGAGGGAAAACGGAAGAGAAAGAGAAGAGGTAAAGCTAAGTTGCTTCTTTGACAAACGAGTGAAACCACGAGCCTTGAGAGGTTGAACAAATTGAAAGAAAGAATGCAACGAGAATGAGCGAAGTTGAAAGCACTCCGTTAGGAAAAGGAACAAGGAAGAACAAATTCGAACAACACTCCGGTTGGAAAGATATGCAAGGCTTGATAAAACGGAGAACTTGAGCAGCGGGCACACACTCCGGTTAAATGGATAAGCAAAAGGAAAGAACATGATCTTGACAAAACAAGATGATGGGTCTTATAGAGTAACATCACAATGCCTCCGGAACGAAATAATACAAGTTGGATCATCGGAACAAAAGAACGGAGAAGAAAATGGCAACTTCTGCTACAAAAGAGCTTGAAAAGCATCCTTGCAAGAAGGGTATATAAAAATTGTTGGAAAAACCAACGATGAAACGAATAAACTTGTAGTGGGCTTATGAAAAACTACTTAAAATTATGAGGTGAAATTCTGCCACTAGCGGAAACCAAGATTGGATTGATATCAACAAGGAGACGAGAAACTTATTTCACCGGGGGAATAGATGAATTACTTAAGTCATTTATGAGCACCATAGATAGCAACAATCCTTAGGGAAGGATTTAGGTGAAAAATAACCCAAGATAATTCCAACGAATAGGTTGATGGATTAAAAATACCACATTCTTAACAATATGTGAATCATGAAACATGAGCTCAAATTATCAAAAATGACAAAATACCACCTCCAATAATATGGTAGAAAGAATTGCACTCCGGATTGCACGAGAAAGAATACTTGTGCTCCTTAGAAAAGAATGTTGATGAACACTTCGAGAAGGAAAGTAAATCATTGATGAAACCATCATGTAGAACCTTCATGAAGAACTCCGGTAACAAAAGGATAACGAGAAGAAAGAGAAGTTGAAAACACAAGGTGAATCCTTGCAATGATTAGATGGATCTTCGTGATGAAATAAATTGAGAGAGCTTGGAACTCCGGAAAAGAAAAGATGAAACAATTGAAACCAAGATTTTTGATGAGGCTCCGGAATAAGGAATTAATCACTTGTATGAAACAAGAACAAGAATTACATTATGCTTATCCTTCACCAATTAAATTGATGACAAACAACGGATTTGACATATTACTTATTCTCGTAGAAAATATTAAGAGAGATATAACATAAACTTGGGAAGGTCTTCGACGAACCATCGGTAGGATTTGGAAAAAAACGAATGAGTTGATATGATAACCATGGAATAGAATCTTGAGAAAACCACCGTAAGAATTGAAAATGAACGAAAAGAAGATAAAGAAACACCGGGAAGAATTAGCAAATGAATGAAGATGCTTGAGAGAATTTAGAGAGAAGAGAACGAAGGGATCACGAACTGATTAGAGATTACTTGAACGAAGCACCGGTAAGATAGGAGAATGATAACTGACAGTTGAGAATGAATAAACCTGAATTGATGGACTCCGGATAACAAACTGAGAAGACTCTTGAATTGCTCCGGATAGGTGAAAAGAATTTTTCACGATCAAAACAATTACGATAGGATGGCAACAAGCTAGAATCACGAATCTTGAAGAGAATGGAGCAAGATTAAAGAGAAACTCTTCTTCGGTCTTCAAAATCCGAGAATGACGACGAGAAACACCACCATGAATTGTTTAGACACTCCGGAATGAAGAATGGAAAGGGTGAGCCAACGATTAAAAGAATTTAACCGATCTTGGAGAAAGACAGTTGACTGATGACAATTCATTCTTACGTCAAACTTCGAAAAGAAATTTGAGGATAGCTCCGGGAAAATAAGAAGAGTCGGGTAAGATCCTGGGAAAAGACCTATGGGTAGGGCCCACTCAAAAGAAACACCGTTGAATGATTTGAAAGAGAGGTTGCACCGGTTGAATTAAATGACTTGAATGAGATAACAACCTCGAAAGATCTTGAATGAATGCAGAGTGGAAAACACGAATCTTCGAGATATCTTGAGCACTCCGGAACAATTAAATAGCGAGAAGTGAATGAATATGAGGTGCACCGGCATGAGAAGGTATTTGAAACGAGGAAAAAGGATATGATCAACACCAAAGCTTGATTTGAATCCACCGGAGAAGAAAAGAATGACGAATGACAAACTTGAGGCTCCGTTAGCATCTTCCTGAGAATCAACGGATAAGAACATTGACGTAAAAGAATGGAGAGACTTCACAACATTAAAATGATACTTGATCTTGCGGATGTTGAAATGATCGGCTTCACTTGATGAGAAAACACACCGGTTGAAAAAGAATTAACATGACAATCTCGATTGTCATGAAGGATTTGCATTCACATAGAAATGTGAGAACACCACTTAGGAAAGGTATGGAATCAACATTTGACATTGAAGCAACTCGAATACCACAACTCCAAAAAAAAGGATTGGCTTGCAGAATAAGCCGGAACAAACATATGATAGAGATTTCGTCCGAAGTTTTCGCGGTGGGGCCTACACGGGCTCGATTGTACAGCACCATCATGTACAAGGCAGTGCACATAACATACGAAGCGTCCCCGAGTCGGCATAGCCAAGGACTCTTTAAGACACAACGAGACCACTGTAAAACCAACCGTGAATAGGCGGACCACTAGACGTCGAACCCCAATTTCATATCATACATCTGTCGGAAAGATATCCTAAGAGCTACTTGAATTCCCACTTATAAACTCCCGAAATTTTCCCAGTTATGCAATCAGGTGTTGGGGATACAGGGGAAGCATAATATCTCACCCAAAACTAACAAATCCTACATCCAGCTGTATCCATCCTTCAACACATAACCAAGAAACCTTCGGAAATCGACTACCTCAACCTTCGAAAAGCATCAGTTATACGAGTTATGGCAATACTCCCAAACTCCCACCCTAGTACTGGGTGGCGTTGAGGTTATCTCACCAACAACTGCATAAAAGAGATTTTCGATGTCGGCGAAACTAATCTCAGGTATTCCAGAACAGCAACGATAAATTTGTGACGACAACACCTCGGAGCTCAACTCCCCGGGACACTACGACAATCCCTAAATGACAGGAGGCACCAAGAACAATGTTCTCGTCACAAAACCATCAGAACAATTCCAAGATACCCGCGTGATCCTAAAATTTTTTAGTGAAATTTGAGAAGAGAAGAGTCAAAACTCTACGTCAAGATGCCTCACCAGAGTGACGAAGGGACCGAGGAGTAAAAAGAATTCCTAAACTCTCCGATATATAATTTCTAAAGGACTCAAAACATTTTTATAGACCCAACTCGTCAGCTAATTTGATCAAGCAGTGGGGGCTCCTAAGGTCGAGGAAGGCTCTGATTACCAACTTATAACACCCTCGATGCAGCTATATCTCCCACGTGTCGAAGCACGACTTAGAGGCATAACCGCATTGAAAGCAATGTCGCAAGTGAGGTAATCTTCGCAAACAACCCATGTAATACAATAAGGGAAAAGATACATAGTTGGCTTACAATTGCCACTTCACACAATACATGAATAAAGCATTACATCAACCAGATACAATCAAGGTCCGACTACGGAACCAAAATGAAAGAAGACTACCCCAAATGCTACACAGATCCCCGATCGACCGCAACTGGGCTCCACTACTGATCAACTAGAACGAAACAACACAAAGGACAAGATCTTCATCTAGCTCCTCCTTGAGCTTGGTTGCGTCACCTACACGGTATCATCGGCACCTGCATACTGGTTTTGGAAGTATCTGTGAGTCACGGGGACTCAGCAATCTTACACCCTCGCGATCAAGACTATTTAAGCTTATGGGTAAGGTAAAGGTATGAGGAGGAGCTACAGCAGTGACTAGCATATTTGGTGGCTAACATATACGCAAAAGAGAGCGAGAAGAGAAGGCAAAGCATGATCGAGGAAACTATGATCAAGAAGTGATCCTAGAACAACCTACGTCAAGCATAACTCCAACACCATGTTCACTTCCCGGACTCCGCCAGAAAGAGACCATCCCAGTTACACACACGGTTGATGTATTTTAATTAAGGTCAACATCAGGTTTTCTACAACCGGACATTAACAAATTCCCATGTGCCCATAACCACGAGCACGGCTTTCGAAAGTTCAAATCCCTGCAGGGGTGTCCCAACTTAGCCCATCACAAGCTCTCACGGTCAACGAAGGATATTCCTTCTCCCAAGACAATCCGATCAGGCTCGGCATCCAGGTTACAAGACATCCTCGACAATGGTAAAACAAGTCCAGCAACACCACCCGAATGTGCCGACAAATCCCGATAGGAGCTGCACATATCTCGTTCTCAACGCACACTCAGATGAGACTAGCTACGAGTAAAACCAACCCTCAAGTTTCCCCGAGGTGGCCCCGCAGGCAGCTCAGTTCGGACCAACACTCAGAGTAGCACTGGCCCAGGGGGGTTAAAATAAAGATGACCCTTGGGCAGGCCTACCCAAGGGAAAGAAAAGGCTAGGTGGCAAATGGTAAAACCAATGTTGGGCAATGCTGGAGGAGTTTTATTCAAGGCGAACTATCAAGGGGTTCCCTGCAACTAACAACGCTATAAGAGGGGCTGAGCAAAGTGATAACATAGCCAAATAACGGTTTGCTAGGAGAAGGTGGGTTAGAGGCTTGGTTCCACAACATGGGAGGCATGACAAGCAAGTGGTAGGTATCGCAGCATAGGCATAGCAAAAGAGCGAGCAACTAGCAGGCAAAGATAGAAGTGATTTCGAGGGTATGGTCATCTTGCCTGAAATCCCGCAAGGAAGAAGAACGAGTCCACGAAGAAGACAAACGGACGTAGTCGAACGGGTCCTCACAAACGCGACGTTAACGGAACCAACCCGAAGAAGCAACACCGGAAAGAAGCAAACAACATAGTAAACAACCACCACATAGACATCGCATGATGCACAAACAAGTATGATGCATGTCCGGTTTAAAGAGGGCATGGCATGGCAAAGTGCACAAGCAAAACTACAAGTTAAGTGGAGCTCAATATGCAACTCCGTTACATATTGACGAAACACCACATTTAAGTTATTTAGTTCAATCTCGTTTATGTACCCAACAATATTAAATGTTGATAAACATGGCAAGACGGTGAAGCAAAGTAAAACTACCTATCTAGTCAAGTTTAAATGAGGCCGGAAGCAACGAACAACAAATCCGGAAACTCCTCATGTGCATATATTAGGTTTGGTCCTGTTCTACCCTAAGCCATATTTTAGAGTTGTTAAACATGCAAAGTAAAGCCACCATGTTAAACTAGGCATTTTTCCACCCCATTTAGATGTAAAGTTTATTAAAATCCGAGTTACGGTTACTTAGTTATGAAATAAATCATTTTAGCAAGTTAATTAAGCAAGTTTAAACAAACAGCATCTTAAGCATTTGAAACATAGATGAAAGTTGGATATTATTAAACTAGATGAAATTCTAAGCAAGTTTCATATTTGGAGTTTTTACATATGATGCACAGTTCGGGAGTTATTAAATGGATGAAGTATGGGGGCTTTTCGGCAAAACTACCAACTCTGGATATATAGACAGATTGCCTGATAAAAAAATAGAAGTTGGGCTGAAAGTGGCTGGCCCTACTGTGCACAGTCAAAAGGGGCTCGGTGGAGCTCACACTGGGCCTTAGCAGGCCGGCTGGACTAGCGGATCTGGCGCGACCGCTGGGCTTGCGCGGATGGGCCAAGGGGAGGCTGGGCCTTGCCAGCAGCAGGCCAGCTGTAGCACTGCGTCTGCGTTCAATCTGGTCAATGCGTGGCTGCTGCGCTGGAGTGGCTCGAGGCAGGGGAAGCAGAGGCTGGCGACGGTGAACTTGGCATGGGGGAAGGAGGTCCGGCGGTGGCTCGAGGGTGCAGGGCGTCTGGAAGGCCGGATTTGGCCGCGGGAGGTCGCCGTCGAAGCAGCTGGACGCGGTCAACGAAGCAGGGACGAGCGGCCATCCTCTGCTCAACAAAAGAAGAGCCGCGACGGCGCCTGGAGCAGAGCTCCGGGGAGCGAGGCGAAGGGGCGGCGAGGCGGGGGACTTGGCGCGGGCTCCCGGCGACTCCAGACGACGAAGGACGATGAGGAGGAGGGCGCGAGGCAGGGGCCCTGGTCCTGCTCGGGGCGGACGGCGTGAGGACGCCGGTGAGCTTGTTCGGCATCCAGGAGGGGAAGCATGGCTGGGAGGCGAGGCGCTGCAAGGTACTCGGGCGAGCAGCATGCAGACGGCGGATCTGCGGTTCCATGGCGGCGATTTCGACCTGCAGAGGGCGATGGAATGATGGCCATGGCAGCAGGGTGTCCTCCTGTCGCTCCTGCTCCTGGCGAGAGAGAGAGAGAGAGAGATAAATTGAGAGAGCGAGAGAGAGAGAAGGGAACCAGAGGAAGGGAAGGGTGCGCTGCGACCTGGAGGGACGAGGCGGCCGGGCTGATGGATGGATGGATCGAAGGAACTGGGTTGGCTCAGTGCTGAAAACCAGGAAGGTGGTCGGCTGCGGATTTGGATCTGGGAAGATCCCGAGGTGGGAGGCGAGTTGTCACATCCCTAGCTTCTGGTGTTGCCTAGTGTTTGCATCTTGCTTGCATCATGTTTAAATTTCTGAAACTTGAATTGAGGATTGTTGAAACCTCAGAAATGAAGGGCAAGCACCCTTTAAATAGCATTCTATGAATCCAAAATGCCCTAAAAATAGTTTTGTGAATTTTGGCAAGAGTTATATATCAAACCAAAATTCCTGGAACATTTTTAAGGAATTATTAGGTCTCTGAATTTAAATCAATAAGCTATTTGAATTTGGGGATATATTCATAATATATAATGAATATATTTTCAAATGCTTTGAAATGTTTTATGTACTTTTTGAATAGTCCAGAGAGGGAACATAAAATATCTCAGAGTGTTTTGGCACTGTTTTGAATTCATTTTGAATTTTTAATCAGTGGCAAAATGTATATATAAAAACAAAAAAAAACAGAGATAAAATTAGAAAGGGCAGAACTCACCTGGCCTTACCTGGGAGGCCCAGTCGTAGCCAACCAACCAGAGCCCACCAAGGGCAGCGATGTATTCTTCCTCCTGCCAGGAGGAGAAGCAGCTGCGTGCGGCATGCACAGCCACCCATCTCTGCTGGCCTCCCCGGCGCCTCAAAGACGCCACGCAGCACCCTGGCTCACTCCCTCACTCCCCCCCATCTCTCTGGTGCCTCTCTTCCTCTCTAGCCCTGCTCCACGCGCAGCCCGAGCAACCACCGAGCGCCTCGCAGCGCGCCGACGAGCTCCAGCGCAGCCACCCCGCACGCCTCGCCTCGCCGTTCGGTCCCCTAGCTTCGCCTCGAAGCCGTGGAGCCGCACGCTAAAGAACACGACCGTGGGAGCCCTACAACACCGCCTGCATCGCCTTCTTATACCTCCGGCCGCCGAGATTGCCGGTAATGCCACGATGTTGTCCGTGCTTCCCCGAGCCCATTTCGACGCCCCCTACAACCGCGGTGAGCTCTGCCACCGTTTCCTCCTGACCTCGTGGTCTATCCCTCATCGTAGACGTCGCCCCCATGAGCTCCAAAGCCCGCCGGCGCTGTGATTCATCGCCGTCGTGGCTAGGGACACCGTGGCTTGCACCTGAGCCCATCATCGTGCTCGGGTTGCTCCCAGGAGACGAACGCGGCCACTAGAATGCCTTGCCGTGCATCGTAGCGCCACAGCTGTCGTTGCCCAAGCTCCGGCCGCCGCTGTTGGATGCGGAAGAACACCAGCTACGTGTAGAGCCTCTCCACCGCTTGTTTGGTCACCGGTCGACAAAATCCGACGCTCTCCGCCGCGTCTGCCGTCGCCGGCGTCGAGCCGTGGACCAAGTCCGGCGGGTTTGAACCCGTTGACCAGGGGTTTGACCTCCCCTGGTTGACTGACGTGTGCGACATGCCCCTTTTTAATTAGTGTTAGATTTAGTTAGTACTAATTTACTTAGTTAAGTAAATTAGACACTGACATGCGGGCCCAGGCTCTAATTAACTTAAGTTAGTTAGTTAGTCACTGACCAGTGGGCCCCACTGGTCAGGTTTGACCTGGACGGCTCCTGTTGACCTGCTGACGTCAGCATGACTCAATGCTGACGCAGTAATACATTTTCTGGATTTATTAATAATCAGTAAATTCCAGAAAATGCCCAAAACTTCTAAAAATCATAGAAAATTATCTATAGCTCCAAATGAAATAAATTATATATGAAAAATTATCAGAAAAATCCAAGGAATCTGAGTATGGCATTTTCATGCATGTTTGAACAACTTAAGCTCACTTTTTAGTCCAAAACATGATAATGCACTATTTGAATTCATAGTTTGAATTTGAATTTGCACCTAGTGTTCAAACCAACTCCATTTAACTTGTTGCTAGTTGCACCAGCTCAGTCAACAACTTATTGCCATGTCATGATCATGCATCATATTGTTGCATCGCATTGATTGTGTTCTTCCTTGTTTGCCGGTAATTGTCCCCTCTCGGTAGACGCTGCTCCGACGCTGTGATCGTTGACACCGATGAAGAACTATACTATATTCAGAAGTGCTAGGCAAGCAAAACCCCCTTGTTCACTCCGATACAATCCCACTCTCTCGCTCCTGCTCTCTTTTACTGCATTAGGACAACACCGATTCAACTGTAACATGCTGCGGTAGCTGAACCCCTTTCCTCTGCATGACCTGTCATTGCCACAGTAAATAGATGAAACCCACTGGCATGAGTAGGAATTCTTTGAGCCCTGATGTGCCTACTCATTCATGCTTGTTGTCATGCCTGCTACTGCTTAGAGTTGAGTCCGGTCTGATTCATCGGGAATGAATTGGAACGTGGTGAACATGTCCTACCGTTGAGAGCTAAGTGTGTGAACACGATTTGGTAAAGGTAGCGGTGAGAGGCCATGTAGGAGTACATGGTGGGTTGTCTCATTGCAGCCGTCCTCAGGAACTGAGTCCTGTGTTTGTGATCCATGAACAGTTACTACCACACATTGGGTTCCGGTAACGCAGCCCCTCTCGGCTTATTAATCAACTCGATCTCTGTCCAGGAGTTGCAACTAGTTTCTGGTGTTTGTAGGTAGTGTTAGTAGTCTACCAAGTGGCACCCGGTACAGGTGGGCTTGGGACAGACTAGGCATAGTGGCACGGTGTACCAAGTGGCACCCGGATGGTGGGCTTGGGAACCCTGCACACATCGTTTGGGGCCGTGAGCAACACCCCGGCCAGATCTCCTTGCGGATGGAACCCGAATAGGCAATAAACCTGGACTACAGACTTGTTGGTTAGTCAGGTCGTGGCCGACTCCCTCGCCCGGCTTCCGCTTGAAGGTTGCCGAGGTACATGACGTGTACAGGGCGATAAGTGGCGAGAGCGTGTGTGAAGAAGTACACCCCTGCAGGGTTATCATTATCTATTCGAATAGCCGGATTCCTCGGATATGGAAACTTGGACCCCTTGCATAGTTCATAGACAAGTGAAAGTGGATACTCTAAAACTCGCAAGATAAGAGTGAGTGCTATGGATGGCCTTCTCGTAGGGAGACGGGAGCGGATCCATAGTGGTGTATTGATATGGTGAATATGTGGACTCGTGTGCGCCACCTCAAAGAGTTGCTTGCAGTCGTAGTTCAGGTTAGCCACTGAGTCAAAGCTGGCCTGCTGCAGTTAAACTCCACCACCCCCCTTTATTGTTACCAATGCATATGTAGATAGTCCTGATGTAAGTCTTTCTGGGTACATTTGTACTCACGTTTGCTTATTTTATGTTTTGCAGAGAGACGTCATTCTCGCTACTAATTCCGTGCGGACTTTGACGTTTAGCTTGATACCTCAGCTACGATCTTGTGCCCTCGGCAGGATCTGGTAGATAGTCAGGCTTCTCATCCTTCTTCATTTGTAGTTGTCTGTACTAAGACAAGTTAAGCTTCCGCATGTGCTTGTTGCTTGTATGCTCTGTATGTTGGGTCATGAGACCCATGTTTGTAATATCTCACTCCTCGGAGCCTAAGGAATAAATACTTGAGTCGTAGAGTTATGTTATGATGCCATGTTGTATTTACACATGTCGAGCATATTGTGTGTATGATTGAAATGCTTGGTATGTGTGGGATCCGACAACCTAGTTGTTTATCCTTGGTAGCCTCTCTTATGGGGAAATGTAGTCTTGTGCTTCCATGAGCCATAGTAGTCCGCTACAGCCCAGTTCACCGGAGTCCTGCTAGCCCAGCACTACTGCTCAGGACACTTGACTGGCCGGCATGTGTTTCACTTTGTTCCTGTGTCTGTCCCTTCGGGGAAATGTCACGCGGTGACATCCGGAGTCCTGCCTAGCCTGCTACACCCCAGGTTACCGGAGTCCTATTAGCCCAGTGCTACAGCCCGGATTCACACGCTGCTGACCGACATGCTCGATGTTGATTCATGTATGCCTGTTCCTGTAAGTTAGTGCCACTTTGGGTTCACGACTAGTCATGTCGGCCCGGGTTCTCTATCATATGGATGCTAGCAACACTATCATATACGTGAGCCAAAAGGCGCAAACGGTCTCGGGCCATGGTAAGGCGACACCCGTGGGAATACCGTGCGTGAGGCCGCAAATTTATATGAGGTGTTATAGGCTAGATCGGTGTGACTTAGAATCCGGGTCCTGACACGAGTGAGTGGTTGGCTGGCGGCGGCGTGGTGGGAAATGGTGGATTGGATAGGGTAGGCTAGGGTTAGACTGATATATTTATAACAGATGAAATGAGTATAGGGCGGTTAGGTCCCTTCGATCGTAATCGGACGGACGGGAAAAAGAGGTTAGGTAGCCCAAAAAGAAAAACGGAGACGTTTTGTAGACGTTTGGGGATGATCCGGATCCAACGGTGACGACTGTCCGGGTCGGGTCCGGGACAACTATCGGACGTGCGCGCGAGGAGAGCCGCGGGCTGACGAGAGAGGTTAGGTTGGAACTGGCAGTAGGTAGTGGGCTGTGTAGATGGTCTCGAGCTGAGAGAAGAGAAGAGAGGGAGGCCCGACGACTGTTTCCAGAGACCGAAAACGTCTGACGTTAGACCGGCTATAATGCCGCTATAGTTATACGTTGGGGCATCAAACGAACTACGAACGCGATGAAATTTGGCAGGCGGTCTACCTACACTAAAATAAGACCGCACGCCAACTTTCAACCCATTCCGAGAACATTTCCGGCCACTTATGGAATACTATTTCGGACATGCCGCAGGCGCGTGCAAGTGTGGTTGGGCTCAGAACGGACAACGGAGAGAACTGGGGGAACCTAGACGAATGCAAGTATTGAAAACATGATGATGCAATGCACATGATGACATGGCAGGATGCAACATGCAAGAAAAAGACATGGCAACGACGGCGAATAACTGGAAGACACCTGGCGCATCGGTCTCAGGGCGTCACATGGCGGCAGCAGCTTGAACCTGCTTTATCAGGACACAGTGCGCAAAATGGGTATAGACCCCTCAAGGATCAAACCCACAAAAATGACCTTTAAAGGCGTCATACCAGGTGTAGAGGCCCATTGCACAGGCTCGGTCACACTGGAAGTGGTCTTCGGATCCCCGGATAACTTCCGAAGCAAAGAGTTAATCTTCGATATAGTCCCCTTCCGCAGTGGCTATCATGCACTGCTTGGGCGAACAACATTTGCGAGATTCAATGCGATACCGCATTATGCATACCTCAAGCTCAAGATGCCAGGACCTCGGGGGGTCATTACAGTTAATGGAAACATAGAGCACTCTCTCCGAACGGAAGCGCAAAGCAGCCTCCTAAGGCAATCCACTAGTTTGGCGTTTAAGGACCCGGACACCTTCAAGCGCGCCCGGTGTAATCGGCAACAGGACCGCCTAGCACGTTCCGAGCTCGCATAGCAATGCGGCCCCCACCCCGGTCCCAACCAAACGGCGAAACCCGTGCCACGTGTACATAATTACGCACTAAAAATACCATGGGCACAGGCAGGGAAGGGGGCATGACTACGGCACGCCCCAAGACACGGCTTAAACCACACTAGGGGCTTCTGCTTTGTTATTTTTCTCTTTTTCAGGACATTAATCTCTGGAAACCCTGTACGGCAGCATGATTGCTGAACACATGATGCAGCAACCAAGGAGGCAGAAAGCTACATTACACCAGGAACTCCCAGGTGGATTATGATAACGAGCGAAATACTTGCTTTAATATTATTCCTCGGCTTGCCCTTGGAGGGGACATAGTCCTACTTTTTGCTTATCTCACTACCTGTATCATTCTGCTCTAACGCATGTTTTTTAATAAACAATGCCTTGCATTAAGGCTTTTATTGCATTCTTCATTTTATATGTATATATATATATGTTCATTTATGACATCTAGCACCCGTACACTCTGGTACGGCCAATACGCCAGGGGCTTAAGCATACCCCACAATACGGCGTGAGAAGTCCGGACACTTTCAATAGTGTGGCACCCCGAACTTATAGCATTATATGCATCAGCTCTGAATCATGTCTTGGGTCAATAGTTGGGTTTGCCCGGCTCCCATGTTTTGGTACCTTACATTCTGCTATATCGGCTGGGCTAAGTACCCATGCGTGAGAACTACTGCGATTGTGCCCTGGTTCTGCTGGGCTAAGCACCTCAGTAGAGAAAGCTAAAACTGACTGTCATGATAAGGCGAGAGATTGGTCGTTGTTCGAGAGGTTTTCGAGTCCTTAAAGACTTATGCCGCTTAGAGCGAGGAGTTGGCCCTGTCCGGCTTAAGGCGTGTATCGCGCCCCGAGTTCGGCCTTTCGAACACTAGGGGCTTCGCCAAAATTTAAAATTATAGAATTCTATGGCTAAATGAGAGTGATAACGCATTATAGTCCGATTGCCTTGTTCGTTGTGCTGAGCACCTCCCTCGAAGGACCCAAAAATGGGAACAAGAGTGCTCAGGTTTATCCCGAACACCCCAGCACTCGTGGCATGGGGGCAGAAGCCGACGACTAGCCATCTCTCAGATTTGATAAACGGCTGAACATAAGGTAATATTTAAAATTCAATCAAGTGTTGCATAGAGCATATGAACAAGTTTTCATAAATACAGGATTACACGAGCGAATTTACTCGAATATTATATCTTTCGTACACTCGTCCGCTACGAAACGAGCACCCTTCAGGACACCCTCATAGTACATCTTGGGGTGGCGATGCTCCTTGCCCTCCGGCGGCCCTTCCTTGATCAGCTTCACGGCGTCTAGGTTGGCCCATTGCACCTTCACATGGGCGAAAGCCCGGCGTGCACCTTCGAGGCAGACAGACCGCTTGACGACTTCCAGCAGTGGGCAGGCATCCACAAGCCACCTCACCAGGCCGAAGTAGATGTTCGGAAGAACGGCGCCAGGCCATAGCCAGACTATAAAGCCCTTCATGGCCTGTTCGGCAGCCTTGTGTAGCTCGACCAGCTGCTTTAGCTGGTCTATCATAGGCACCAGGTGTTCGGTCCCAGTGTATTGGGCCCAGAACAACTTCTCCATTGAGCTTCCCTCCTCGGCCTGGTAAAACATTGCGGCATCCGACACGCTGCGGGGCAAATCTGCGAATGCTCCTAGAGAGCTCCGGATTTGGGTAAGTAACAGGTAATTTACTTTCACATGATTGCTTTGCATATAGAATGCCTTACCCGCCGCTATCTTCTTCATCGCATCAATCTCCTGGAGGGCCTTTTGGGCTTCGACCTTGGCATTCTTTGCGCTCTCAAAGGCCGCGGCAAGCTCGGACTCTCGTGTCTTCAAGTCAAGCTCCAACGCCTCGTGCTTCGTCACGAGAGTGTGGAGCTCTTGCTGCACCTCGCCCACCCGTGCCTCATGCCTTTCCCGCTCGGTGCGCTCCTTGGCCGCTTTGTTTTCGGCCTCGGATAGCGCTTGCTTCAGGGTCGCCACCTCGGTCGTGGCACCTGGAAAATTTACGATGATCCTGTCATTTTGCAATCGCATTCTTTTTATACATATCTATAGACTAGGTACTACTTACCTTTGTTCTCCTCGAGTTGCCTCTTGGCAAGGCTGAGCTCGTCCTTGGACCCTTTAAGGTCCTGCTTCAGTGCGGTGACCTCCTGTCAGGACCCCGATTCCAAGTCACATCGATCTAGCCGGTAACACCTCATATCACTTTGCGGCCTCACGCATGGTATTCCCACGGGTGTCGCCTTACCATGGCCTGGGACCGTTTGCGCCTTTTGGCTCACGTATATGATAGTGTCGCTAGCATCCATATGACAGAGAACCCGGGCCGACATGACTAGTCATGAACCCAAAGTGGCACTAACTTACGGGGACAGGCATACATGAATCAACATCGAGCATGTCGGTCAGCAGCGTGCGAATCCGGGCTGTAGCACTCGGCTAACAGGACTTCGAAGGTCACGGCGTGACATTTCCCTGAAGGGACAGACACAGGAACGAAGTGAATCACATGCCGACCAGTCAAGTGTTCCGGAGCAGTAGTGCTGGGCTAGCAGGACTCCGGTGAACCGGCCTGTAGCGGACTACTATGGCTCATGGAAGCACAAGACTACATTTCCCCATAAGAGAGGCTACCAAGGACAAACCACTAGGTTGTCAGATCCCACACATACGAAGCATTTCAAACATATATACAATATGCTCAATATGTGCAATACAACATGGCATCACAACAAGACTCTACGACTCAGAGTATTTATTCATTAGGCTCCGAGGAGCGAGGTAATACAAACATGGGTCTCATGACCCAACATTCAGAGCATACAAGTCAAACACATGCGGAAGCTTAACATGTCTGAGTACAGACATCTACAAATGAAAAAGGCTGAGAAGCCTGACTATCTACCAGATCCTGCCGAGGACACAGGATCGTAGCTGAGGTATCAAGTTAAACGTCGAAGTCCACACGGTAGTACTAGCGAGACTGAAGTCTCTCTGCAAAACATAAATTAAGCAAATGTGGGTACAAAGGTACTCAGCAAGACTTACATCAGAACTAGCTACATATGCATTAGTATCAACAAGGGGGGTGGTGGAGTTTAACTGCAGCAAGCCAGCTTGAACTCAGTGGCTAACCTGAACTATGATTTCAAGCAACTCTTTTGAGGTGGCGCACACGAGTCCACATATTCAGCATTCAATACACCACTATGGATCCGCTCCCATCTCCCTACGAGAAGGCCATCCATAGCACCCACACTTATATTGCGAGTTTTAGAGTATCCACTTTCACTTGTCTAAGAACTGTTATAGGCAACCCAGAAGTCCTTTACCGCAGACACGGCTATTCGAATAGATGATGTTAACACTGCAGGGGTGTACTTATTCACACACGCTCTCACCACTTACCGCCGTTTACATGACATGTACTCGGCAACCTTCAAGCGGAAGCCCAACGAGGGTGTCGGCCACGGCCTACCTAAACACTCAAGTCTCTAGTCCAGGTTTATCGCCTATCCAGGTTCCATCCGCAGGGAGTCCAGCCGAGGTTTCCACATACGGCCCCGGACGATGTGTACAGGGTTCCGTGACACCAAACGGGCGCCTGGCATGCCCGGCCACGGTGTATCTACCGCATCACAGCCCACCCCTAGGGTCAGCGCTACGCACGGCCGCCAACACATATCCTATAAACACTAGAAACTAGTTGCAACTCCTGGATAGAGGACAAGGGTGATCAAGAAGCCGAGAGGGTCCATTGGTTTCGGGCCCAATGCGTGGTAGTAACTGTTTCATGGATCACAAACACAGAACTCAGTTCCTGAGGACGATTTCCATGAGACAACCCACCATGTACTCCTACATGGCCTCTCACCGCTACCTTTACCAAATCGTGTTCACACACTTAGCTCTCAACAGTAGGACATGTTTACACACCTCCGATTCATCCCCGATGAATCAGACCTGACTCAACTCTAAGCAGTAGCAGGAATGACAAACAAGCATGAATGAGTAGGCACATCAGGGCTCAAACAACTCCTACTCATGCTAGTGGGTTTCATCTATTTACTGTGGCAATGACAGGTCTTGCAGAGGAAAGGGGTTCAACTACCGCAACATGTAACAGTTGAATCATTGTTGTCCTAATGCAGTAAAAGAGAGCAGGAGCGAGAGAGTGGGATTGTATCAGAAGGAACAAGGGGGTTTTGCTTGCCTGGCACTTCCGAAGATAACATTGAGTCTTCATCAGTGTCAACGATCACAGCGTTGGAGCAGCGTCTACCGAGAGGGGACATTTACCGGCAAACAAGGAAGAACACAATCAATGCGATGCAACTATATGATGCATGATCATGACATGGCAATATGCTGTGATTTGAGCTAATGCATCTAGTTATGATTTAAATGAAGTTGGTTTGAATACAAGATTCAAATTCCAACTCCATATATGATTATTTAAATGCCCTTTATTTGTTTTGTCCAAAACAGAGGACAACCATCGTTCAAAGATGCATGAAAATGGTACAGATGGATTCCTTGAATTGTTCTGATAATTTTTCATATATATATAATTTATTTCATTTGGAGTTACGGTTGATTTTCTATGATTTTTAGAAGTTTTGCTAAATTTCTGGAATTTTCTGAATTATTTTAAATCCAGAAACCATTACTGCATCAGCATGACAACAACATTGCATCAGCAGGTCAACAGGGCACGGTCCAGGTCAACCTTGACCTATGGGCCCCACGTGTCAGTGTGATTAGCCTAGCTAATTTTTAGTTAGCACTAAACCTAACTTAGTTAGCAGACGGGCCCCACCTATCATGGAGTTAGGGGGAAGTCAACCTAGGCCCACACGGAGTCAACCAGGGTCAAGCGGGGTCAAACTCGCCGGCGTTAAGCCGCCGGCGAGGTCAGCAGTGGTCGCGGGCTTCGGAAAAGCTCCACAGAGCTCGGTTTTGGACGCGGTTTACGGCTGTGGAAAGCTGGAAGTCTCGCACATCTAAAGGAGGCAACGGCTCGCGCCGGAGTGGACTAAATCGACGGCGGCGACAGCTTTTGCGGTGGCCGGAGTTCAGGTTAGTTTGGGCTCGGTGTTAGGGTGCTCGGGAGTAGGATTTGGTGGGCGTTCCAAGCTCCTGGGAGCGTGCAGAGAACGGTGACGCACTCGGTTTCGAGCCTCAACGGCTGCAGCGACGGCGGTGACATCGCCGGCGACGTGGAGCTCTCGGTTCCGGCTGTGGAGCTAGCTAGAGGATGCGCGCGACGACGAGGTAAGGGGGGTTTCGATCGGGGGCTCACAGAGGATCGTTTAGCGCAGACGGCGAGGCCGGGGAGGGTCGAGGCTGAGTGGGACGCCGAGAGGGATCTCGGGCGACCGAGGTTGAAGAAGAAGGTGGTGAGGGCGTTCGGGGGCGTCCGGCATCGCGTAGCTTGGCGGAGAGGACGAGGCAGATGTGGCGGAGCTCGAGGATAGGTCGGAGAGGCTCGAGGGCGGCTGTGGCGCGACTACGGTGGCGACGAGCTCGGGTATGCGTCGGCCATGGCGTGAAGAGAGCGAGGGGGCGAAGGGGAAAGAGTGAGCGAGGGGTCGGTGGGTTCCGGAGGCCACGGGGAGACGATCCCTGCGTCGCGCTGGCCAGGCAGGCAGCTGCGTGCCCGCACACGCGAGCGCCATGCACTGCTTCCCCTCTGCCTTCTGGCGAGAGGAGGAAGACAACTGGCAGGGGAGGTGGCTGGGCTGGGCCGGCTTCAGTAGCAGGCCGCACAGGTAGGCGCCATGTAGGTTCTCTCTCTCTCTTTGCTTTCTGTTTTTGTTTTCTATTTATTTGCCTCTGTTTTGTGCTTAGGAAAAATACCAAGGCATTTCCTAAAATCCTAAAAATATTCATGGACACTTGCTGAATTATTTAGTGGCCCAAAAATAGTTCCAACATTATTTGAGCATTTAAATTATTAATAGTGTTTAAATGCCCAAAGTCAAATAGCTTAAGATTTGATTCAAAAATCCAGGAATAGCCTATAAATATGTTCATCATTTTTGGAAGAGGTTTTCACCTTTAACAGAAATCATGAACATTTCCAAAAGGCATTCTGGGTTATTGAAAATATTTTTATTGAACCTAGTTAAATTTCATTTGGTGCTAAGGTTTCAACAATCCCCAATTCAAATTTCTTTGGAATTTAAACATGATGGCATGATGAACAAGCAAAGTCAAGCAAGGGCTGAACTGGGGCTGTGACAGCTCACCCCCACTAAACAAGAATCTCGTCCCAAGATTCATGTCGTGAGGTAAGAAGACAGAGGGACACAAGGTATCACAATCTTCACGATCCAGATGTCTTTCTCGAGGATGTTGATTCACTACATCACCTTAATCTCGACGTCTTGCTTTGAGAACTACATCCAACATGACAACGAGTGGAAAGGGAGAATTTAAGAAGAATCGACCTTCCTGAGGTTCGAGCAACTTAGGATCATCCTAATGATCACAAGATCAACTCATGGAATGAGACATAGTAACATCTCTCGAGCTGAGACATGAAACACAGATCAGGAGTGATGGAAAAGAGGTAGATGACAAGGTTCCACCGGGTAGGCAAAAATTCCATGCTGAAAAGGATGGTGCATGATTTCAAGATAGCGAGGAAATAATTGCCATGATTCCATAATGGGGCACCTTAGGGGAGATGACCCGTGGAATTTACCCTTAGGTGGCAAAAAGAATTACTTTTGACACAAAGATCATTGAAACTCTTTATACCAGCCTAAGGCAATCACAACGATCGTTTGAAGAAGTTCAAAGAATGGCATACTCCGACTAGAATGGATGATGTGGACTATCTTGTTGAAGACAACGCAATGGATGATTTTTGCTTATCATCGGAAATGGATGGGACCCATGATAAGTCCACTTTTGAAGATGATCCTGAACAACAACTACTGAGGTGCAAGCTGGGAACAAAATGCAAATGTTGGGAATGATTCTGGTAACTGGGAAGAGCTCAACAGTCGAAAGTGAGTCCACTGTTTGAAAAGGTTATAACATAACCGAGGAAACTGGAAGCAAATCCCAATTAACGCCAACGGTAAATCCTGGTGCTTGCGCGTGCTCTCAAGAACTTGAGCATCTCCATATTCATCAAGGTTTTACCAAT
This sequence comes from Triticum urartu, assembly GCF_003073215.2. Lineage (NCBI taxonomy): Eukaryota > Viridiplantae > Streptophyta > Magnoliopsida > Poales > Poaceae > Triticum > Triticum urartu. The sequence goes on along the minus strand of NC_053026.1, from coordinate 642,485,693 downwards.
ATCCGTGTCAAGGATCCTGGCAACACAATATTCCACCATGATGAATGGTGACGGATGATGCAGATGCAAAGGAAGATAACACTTCCTCAGATTTCACCTTAGCGAGGCCAAGGGAACAAAATTTGGATGATCGACCGAGAGATATTTAGCACTCCACTTCTAATGTTCTCCTTGATGTGCTAGGATAACCCATTTATTGATATGGTTTGGTATCTAGGACATCAAGTAAAAGGTCGGATTTCAGGAGCACAAGAATCCATAAGGATTAACTACGGAGGTAAATCCTACGGAATCCTCATGGGGAGGTGGCCAACTTTCTTCTATCAAGATACTACAATAATAGGTCGACATCCACTTTACCGGTTATCGAGGGACCAATATTATAGTTCTTGGAAAATGCTCCAACCATCATATCTGCCTGAGATTCAGATCTGGTTGGTGTCAGGATATTCCAGACTCATCGAGTCTAGAAAGGAAAATGAAAGTTTGCAACACAAATCGACGAGACGACGTTGCGAGATTCTCGGGGAGTGAACTGTGATAGCAAGCTCCAAAACATGAGCTGGTTCTGCTACAACATGTGAACACGTTGTCCCAGACAAGCATGACCACATAGTAGTCTTATGATAAAACACTACCGAGTTCAGGTGGGGAACCATCATCTAGGGTAACGAAGTCTTGTGCATGACCTAGGATTTGCACAACAACTCCTTTTCCTTGAACAAATCAATCAATGGCTTGGTGTGCTAGGGACACATATAGAACGAAGGTTGCAAGTCTCTGAACCATAGAATACTTCGCACGTATGCATGACCGATTTGGGATGATTCCAAAAGAAGCAACATTGACTTTCTCGAGTCCATGGCGGCAACTTGCATCAGATGCACATGAATTTAGAGGAAGTCACTACTTTCATCCAAACATATGCTTCATGACGAAACACGAAGAAATGCTTACACAAGTTTCCAACACTAAGTGGATGTTCAACATGAGTCATGGGGGGAGACAAAATGTTGCTGATGGGCTCAACAACAACTCATCGGAATTCCTTATCACTGGATTTCCACCATCATGTGAACATGGTGATAGCATTAGTCATACCAAAAGATGTAATGGTGTATGCTCGAGGGATCAACCACGAGTAAAACAACATTACGAACATTGTTGGTTCTGATTGGACTTGATGATAGCTCATACTCAAGTCAAAGTTTTGACAAGGCAATAGATCCAACAACTGATCACGGGGACCAATCGATGGAGATATCATCTTTCTTCAAAACACGCACACAAAAAGATATCCCTTAACATGAACTAAATCAGACAAGCTTTTATCTTCCAACTCTCCAAGTTGTTGTTTAGCTTAACCAACCAGCTCAGGGATATCCAACACGGATTCTTGGAGAAGGGGTGGTTTACAAGAAAACCAACTTGATCACGAACTCAACATAGCGGTTAGGTGACAACCCGGTAATACTTCCGAGAAGATATTCGGAACATCACGAACCACCGATAAGTTACTAAGCTCGAGAACAATCTTGCATTTCAGGGCAAGATGATATGATCAAAATAGTGAGGGATTGACACAATCCTAACTCATTGATCGAGGAGTGCACCAGAAATAAGGACTAGATAGCACAATTTATCTTAGAATGATGAGTCAGAACCCAACACGCTAAGAATGAGAATATTGTCCATTTACTACCAAGCAAATAGTTGCTAGGAGTATTGATTTCATACATCAAGGTTCACTTGTCGATACTCCGGTTGCAATAGCACGGAACCGAGGAGAGAATGATGATGGCGAGAAGTATCACTGCGTCAAGAATGCATAAGAGATGGTGCAATTCTCATGACAATCCTGACATAAAGGGGGTAATACTTCGGGGTAGAACAGAATCAAAAGCTTGAATGCATTTGATCTGCGAAATACAACTGCTTCGACCCAATCCTAGAAATGGATGAGGTACTGGAGCTTGTTTCTCCTGGTCATTCTGGAATAGAATGGCTTGACAGACCACAAGAATAATAAGCATTGATAACACGGATGCACAATTACTCCTGACTATCAACTGATAGAGGATGGTCGGGATACAACTGAAGTGGAACAACTCAAGGAACATATAATTTTCTGAGTTGTGGATGCATAGATTAGTATGTCAAGCAAAGCTCAACATTTCTTCCGGACAACCCATGCAGAAAGGTAGGACTGGCCGATTCACAATGCAGAATGGAGAACTCATCAAGAGCACTCTGGTTGTGATCTTTTGGTTCAAAGAACTTCTGCCATAAGTGGTTCATAGTATTTGGAAGAAGGAACTACCACGGACCTCGGGGACTAATGCAAAGGTTACTAATATCCTAAAGGAACTATCAAACACTATCAACATGAGGTAAGTAGGGTGAATCTCGGGTTCAAGAAACCAGGAGTAGAATGCCTACAACCAAGTGGCATCACGAGATGCTTTTGAGAATGGTGGCCAGATTCATCACACTGGGAACACAAAACATGGATAGATTACTAGATGGTTTCATAAGACACCTAGAGTCACAATAGTAGCTCCAACATATACGCTGAGGCAACAAAGTACCTCACAGACCGTGTAGTGTGCTTAATCTGGCCCGAAGGAACATCGAGAACGGGAAGAAGGGATTTACAAATGCATCAGACTATGTAGAAACCTGAGATGACTCGGACAGCATAACGGCTGAATATGCTCAAAATTATTTGAGACATCCTGCGAAATGGTGGCATAACCACTCAGAAGCACAATATCAAGGTTTCGGGACCAACTATGAACACACAGAAGTAGTAGAGACTGAACTGGGCTTGAATCCAACAACCTTAAGAGTCTACGGATTAGTAACATGTGATCCTGATAGAAAGATGAGAAGCCTAGTTCTTAATCCCCGTAGAAGAGAAGAGGATGACTCAGATTAGAAGGCCATAGGGTAAAGGAGTAAAAAGAGCCTTACGTTCCCTTCCACAATCAATTCCCTTACATAACTAGAGCATTTCTAGACACGACCTCGTGGGCCCCCTGGTGGCCCTCCGGTGTCCATCCTCTGCTATATGGAGTCTTTCGATGGGAAAAAAATCATAAGCCATCTTCTCGGATGAAACTCCGTCGCCACGAGGCGGAACCAATCTAGGGCTCTGGCAGAGCTGTTCTGCCGGGGAAACTTCCCTCCCGGAGGGGGAAATCATCGCAATCGTCATCACCAACGCTCCTCTCATCGGGAGAGGGCAATCTCCATCAACATCTTCATCAACACCATCTCGTCTCAAAACCCTAGTTCATCTCTTGTATCCAATTCTTGTCAAGAAGTCCGGGATTGGTGCTGGTAGGTTGCTAGTAGTGTTAATTACTCCCTGTAGTTGATGCTAGTTGGTTTAATTGGTGGAAGATCATATGTTTAGATCCTATATGCATATTAATACCCCTCTGATTATGAACATGTTTATGCTTTGTGAGTAGTTACTTTTGTTCCTTAGGACATGGGAGAAGTCTTGCTATTAGTAGTCATGTGAATTTGGTATTCGTTCGATATTTTGATGAGATGTATGTTGTCTGTCCTCTAGTGGTGTTATGTGAACATCGACTACATGACACTTCACCATTATTTGGGCCTACAGGAAGGAATTGGGAAGTAATAAGTAGATGATGGGTTGCTAGAGTGACAAAAGCTTAAACCCTAGTTTATGCGTTGGTTCGTAAGGGGCTGATTTGGATCCATATGTTTCATGCTATGGTTAGGTTTACCTTAATACTTTTGTTGTAGTTGTGGATGCTTGCAATAGAGGTTATGAAGGAAATATGCCCTAGAGGCAATAATAAAATTATTATTTATTTCCTTATTTCATGATAAATGTTTATTATTCATGCTAGAATTGTATTAACCGGAAACATAATACATGTGTGAATACATAGACAAACAGAGTGTCACTAGTATGCCTCCACTTGACTAGCTCGTTAATCAAAGATGGTTATGTTTCCTAACCATAGACAAAGAGTTGTTATTTTATTAACGGGATCACATCATTAGGAGAACGATGTGATTGACTTGACCCATTCCGTTAGCTTAGCACTTGATCGTTTAGTATGTTTATATTGCTTTCTTCATGACTTATACATGTTCCTATGACTATGAGATTATGCAACTCCCGTTTACCAGAGGAACACTTTGTGTGCTACCAAATGTCACAACATAATTGCATGATTATAAAGGGGCTCTACAGGTGTCTCCAAAGGTACATGTTGGGTTGGCGTATTTCGAGATTAGGATTTGTCACTCCGATTGAAGGAGAGGTATCTCTAGGCCTTGCAAGCATTGCAACTAATGAGTTAGTTGCGAGATGATGTATTACGGAACGAGTAAAGAGACTTGCTGGTAACGAGATTGAACTAGGTATTGAGATACCGACGATCGAATCTCGAGCAAGTAACATACTAATTGAACTAGGTATGCGGATTTTCGTGCTGAACATTTTGATATATTATACGTTTTTTTTTCTGACATCGTATGCAAAAGTTATAGCCGTTTTACATTTTCCCTACACTTTTTGCAAAACATGTCCATATTTAAGTTTTTAAATTTTCCTAACTAGTAGATGTAAGAACATAACTACATTTCGAAGGATTTTAATTTTTGAAACATTTTGATATATTATACGTTTTTTTCTAACATCGTATGCAAAAGTTATAGCCGTTTTACATTTTCCCTACACTTTTTGCAAAACATGTCCAAATTTAAGTTTTTAAATTTTCCTAACTAGTAGATGTAGTAATATAACTACATCTCGAAGGATTTTAATTTTTGAAGTTTTTATCATTTTCTTTTGCTTTTTACAAAACCGAAAAGGCGATCCACTTGGGGGGGGGGGGTAGAGTTTCAAAAGGGGACCTTTAGTAGTAGCGAGGGATTTTACCCCTCGCTACTACTATGGCATGTCCCGGAGGGGCACGGTTGAGACCTCTTAGTAGTAGCGAGGGGTAAAAACTTAGTAGTAGCGCGGGTTTATATCCCTCGCTACTACTATGGCATGGCCCAGGGGCACGGTAGAGACCGCTTAGTAGTAGCGAGGGGTAAAAACCAGCGCTACTGCTATGAACTTAGTAGTAGCGAGGGTTAAAAACCCGCGCTACTACTATGGCATGTCCCGGAGGGCACGGTAGAGACCGCTTAGTAGTAGCGAAGGTTAAAAACCAGCGCTACTGCTATCAACTTAGTAGTAGCGAGGTTTAAAAACCCACGCTACTGCTACTTAGCAGCAGCGCCTGATTTTAAAGCGCGCTGCTGGTAAGATTCTGTGTATAGGCTTTTCCCTAGTAGTGCTATGTTGACAAGCTTGAGCTTCTTGCTTGCCATAGTCCGGATACATTTCTGGAGTCCGTCCAGCTCCAGCGATGAACCCCAGGATAGGCCCTTCTCTTTTCCAGGAGGTGAGCCGCATGGGAATTCTGGATGGAAACTCGGGGGCCACCACCCAATTGGTGTCGCGCGGCTCGGTGATGTAGAACCACGCCGATTGCCACCCCTTTATGGTCTCCATGAAGGAGCCTTCAAGCCATATAACATTGGGCATCTTGCCCACCATGGCTCCGCCGCATTCCGCTTGTTGGCCTACCACCACCTTCGGCTTGATATTAAAGGTCTTCAGCCACAGGCCGAAGTGGGGCCGGATGCGGAGGAAAGCCTCACACATGACGATGAATGCCGAAATGTTGAGGATGAAGTTCGGGGCCAGATCATGAAAGTCCAGCTCGTAGTAGAGCATAATATGGCGGACGAATGGATGGAGGGGAAACCCCAGTTCGTGTAGGAAGTGGTGGAGGAAGACTACCCTCTCGTGAGGTTCCGGGGTAGGGACGATCTGCGCCGCAGCGGGCAGCCAATGCGCGATATTCGCGGCTAAATATCCGGCTCCGTGTAGCTTTCTGATGTGTCCCTCGATGACGGAGGAAGCCATCCACTTGCCTCCCGCTCCAGACATGTTTGGGGAAGGTTGAGGAGAAGGATGTGTACTTGGGCATTGGAGCGCGAGTGCGCAAGAATGGATGAGCAAGGAGGAAGAAGGCGTGGGTAGAAAAAGGTTAAACCTTATCCCTTTATAAGGGCGGCCGAAACTATGCGCCCCCACTAGCCTGGTAAAACTCGCTTGTCCCCCAAGTACCGTAATTGATGGCACGCTTGGGTTACCCATGCCCGTATTGATGAGAATCACTTAATAAGGGGGACACAATCTCTGCTTTGACAAGACGTGCCAAGAGACTGCCTCGCATTATGTGTGGGGCTGGCTAAAGAAAAACGGTTCGAATGAATGTTGGGCCATGGCATGATGTCATGTTGCCAAAACGTGTCAGTAGATTAGATTTATGGAAATATTATTCTCTCTACGGTGGTATGTGGAACTTATTTTGCAGGGTCGGACACTATCCTTGTATTCAAATTCTTCTATGGTATATTCAAAGAAGGAACCCGCCTTGCAATGCCGAAGACAACACTGCGCGCCGGACTCATCATCATTGAAGCCTGGTTCAGGGGCTACTAAGGGAGTCCTGGATTAGGGGGTCCCCGGATAGCCGGACTATATCTTGTGGCCGGACTGTTGGACTATGAAAATACAAGATTGAAGACTTCGTCTCGTGTCCGAATGGGACTCTACTTGGCGTGGAAGGCAAGCTAGGTAGTACGGATATGGATATCTCCTCCTTTGTAACCGACCTTGTGTAACCCTAGCCCCCTCTGGTGTCTATATAAACCGGAGGGTTTTAGTCCGTACGACAACATACGATCATACCATAGGCTAGCTTTTAAGGTTTAGCCTCTCCGATCTCGTGTGGTAGATGAACTTTTGTAATACACATAACATCAAGAATAAATCAAGCAGGACGTAGGGTTTTACCTCCATCAAGAGGGCCCGAACCTGGGTAAAACATCGTGTCCCCTGCCTCCTGTTACCATCCGCCTTAGACGCATAGTTCGGGACCCCCTACCCGAGATCCGCCGGTTTTGACACCGACAACGTACATTTTGCATCATGCTTTTATCTCGATATTTATTGCATTATGGGCTGTTATTACACATTATGTCACAATACTTATGCCTATTCTCTCTTATTTTACAAGGTTTACATAAAGAGGGAGAATGCCGGCAGCTGGTATTCTGGGCTGGAAAAGGAGCAAATATTAGAGACCTATTCTGCACAGATCCAAAAGTCCTGAAACTTCACGGAAGATGTTTTCCAAATATATAAAAAATACTGAGAGCAAGAACTTCACCAGGGGGGCCACGCCCTGCCCACGATGGTGGGGGCGTGCCCTACCCCCTCGCTACCTCGTGGGCCCCCTGGTGGCCCTCCGGTGGCCATCCTCTGCTAAATGGAGTCTTTCGATGGAAAAAAATCATAAGACATCTTCTCGGATGAAACTCCGTCGCCACGAGGCGGAACCAATCTAGGGATCTGGCGGAGCTGTTCTGCCGGGGAAACTTCCCTCCCGGAGGGGGAAATCATCGCAATCGTCATCAGCAACGCTCCTCTCATCGGTAGAGGGCAATCTCCATCAACATATTCATCAACACCATCTCGTCTCAAAACCCTAGTTCATCTCTTGTATCCAATTCTTGTCTCCAAGTCCGGGATTGGTGCTAGGAGGTTGCTAGTTGTGTTAATTACTCCGAGTAGTTGATGCTAGTTGGTTTAATTGGTGGAAGATCATATGTTCAGATCCTATATGCATATTAATACCCCTCTGATTATGAACATGTTTATGCTTTGTGAGTAGTTACTTTTGTTCCTTAGGACATGGGAGAAGTCTTGCTATTAGTAGTCACGTGAATTTGGTATTCGTTCGATATTTTGATGAGATGTATGTTGTCTGTCCTCTAGTGGTGTTATGTGAACGTCGACTACATCACACTTCACCATTATTTAGGCCTACAGGAAGGCATTGGGAAGTAATAAGTAGATGATGGGGTGCTAGAGTGACAGAAGCTTAAACCCTAGTTTATGCGTTGCTTCGTAAGGGGCTGATTTGGATCCATATGTTTCATGCTATGGTTAGGTTTACCTTAATACTTTTGTTGTAGATGTGGATGCTTGCAATAGAGGTTATGAAGGAAATATGCCCTAGAGGCAATAATAAAGTTATTATTTATTTCCTTATTTCATGATAAATGTTTATTATTCATGCTAGAATTGTATTAACCGGAAACATAATACATGTGTGAATACATAGACAAACAGAGTGTCACTAGTATGCCTCTACTTGACTAGCTCGTTAATCAAAGATGGTTATGTTTCCTAACCATAGACAAAGAGTTGTTATTTTATTAACGGGATCACATCATTAGGAGAACGATGTGATTGACTTGACCCATTCCGTTAGCTTAGCACTCGATCGTTTAGTATGTTTCTATTGCTTTCTTCATGACTTATACATGTTCCTATGACTATGAGATTATGCAACTCCCGTTTACCGGAGGAACACTTTGTGTGCTACCAAACGTCACAACGTAACTGGGTGATTATAAAGGAGCTCTACAGGTGTCTCCAAAGGTATGTTGGGTTGGCGTATTTCGAGATTAGGATTTGTCACTCCGATTGTCGGAGAGGTATCTCTGGGCCCTCTCGGTAATGCACATCACATAAGCCTTGCAAGCATTGCAACTAATGAGTTAGTTGCGAGATGATGTATTACGAAACGAGTAAAGAGACTTGCCGGTAACGAGATTGAACTAGGTATTGAGATACCGACGATCGAATCTCGGGCAAGTAACATACCGATGACAAAGGGAACAACGTATGTTGTTATGCGGTCTGACCGATAAAGATCTTCGTAGAATATGTGGGAGCCAATATGAGCATCCAGGTTCCGCTATTGGTTATTGACCGGAGACGTGTCTCGGTCATGTCTACATAGTTCTCGAACCCGTAGGGTCCGCACGCTTAAGGTTTCGATGACAGTTATATTATGAGTTTATGAGTTTTGATGTACCGAAGGAGTTCGGAATCCCAGATGAGATCGGGGACATGACGAGGAGTCTCGAAATGGTCGAGACGTAAAGATCGATATATTGGACGACTATATTCGGACATCGGAAAGGTTTCGAGTGATTCGGGTATTTTTTGGAGTACCGGAGAGTTACGGGAATTCGCCGGGGAGTATATGGGCCTTATTAGGCTTTAGGGGAAAGAGAGAGGAGAGGTTGGGCGCGCCCCCAAGGCCTAGTCCGAATTGGACTAGGGGGAGGGGCTGCGCCCCCTCCTTCCTTCTCTTCTCCCTTCCCTTGCCTTGACTCCTACTCCTACTACTTGGAAGGGGGGGAATCCTACTCCCGGTGGGAGTAGGACTCCTCCAGGGCGCGCCATAGGGGCCGGCCCTCTCCCCCCTCCTCCACTCCTTTATATACGTGGCCAAGGGGCACCCCATAGACACAACAATTGATCCTTGAGATCTATTAGCCGTGTGCGGTGCCCTCCTCCACCATAATCCTCGATAATATTGTAGCGGTGCTTAGGTGAAGCCCTGCGACGGTAGAACATCAAGATCGTCACCACGCCATCGTGCTGACGGAACTCTTCCCCGATATTCTGCTGGATCGGAGTCCGAGGATCATCATCGAGTTGAACGTGTGCTAGAACTCGAAGGTGCCGTAGTTTCGGTGCTTGATCGGTCGGGCCGTGAAGACGTACGACTACATCAACCGCGTTGTGCTAACGCTTCCGCTTCCGGTCTACGAGGGTACGTAGGACAACACTCTCCCGTCTCATTGCTATGCATCACCATGATCTTGCGTGTGCGTAGGATTTTTTTTGAAATTGCTACGTTCCCCAACAGTGGCATCCGAGCCTAGGTTTTATACGTTGATGTTGTGCACGAGTAGAACACAAGTGAGTTGTGGGCGATATAAGTCATACTGCTTACCAGCATGTCATACTTTGGTTCGGCGGTATTGTTGGATGAAGCGGCTGTTGGAAATATGCCCTAGAGGCAATAATAAATTGATTATTATTATATTTCCTTGTTCATGATAATCGTTTATTATCCATGCTATAAATTGTATTGACAGGAAACTCAGATACATGTGTGGATACATAGACAACACCATGTCCCTAGTAAGCCTCTAGTTGACTAGCTCGTTGATCAATAGATGGTTACGGTTTCCTAACCATGGACATTGGATGTCGTTGATAACGGGATCACATCATTAGGAGAATGATGTGATGGACAAGACCCAATCCTAAGCCTAGCACAAGATCGTGTAGTTCGTATGCTAAAGCTTTTCTAATGTCAAGTATCATTTCCTTAGACCATGAGATTGTGCAACTCCCGGATACCGTAGGATGCTTTGGTTGTACCAAACGTCACAACGTAACTGGGTGGCTATAAAGGTCACTACAGGTATCTCCGAAAGTGTCTGTTGGGTTGGCACGAATCGAGACTGGGATTTGTCACTCCGTGTAAACGGAGAGGTATCTCTGGGCCCACTCGGTAGGACATCATCATAATGTGCACAATGTGATCAAGGAGTTGATCACGGGATGATGTGTTACGGAACGAGTAAAGAGACTTGCCGGTAACGAGATTGAACAAGGTATCGGGATACCGACGATCGAATCTCGGGCAAGTATCGTACCGATAGACAAAGGGAATTGTATACGGGATTGATTAAGTCCTTGACATCATGGTTCATCCGATGAGATCATCGTGGAACATGTGGGAGCCAACATGGGTATCCAGATCCCGCTGTTGGTTATTGACCGGAGATCGTCTCGGTCATGTCTGCATGTCTCCCGAACCCGTAGGGTCTACACACTTAAGGTTCGATGACGCTAGGGTTATAAAGGAAGTTTGTATGTGGTTACCGAATGTTGTTCGGAGTCCCGGATGAGATCCGGACGTCACGAGGAGTTCCGGAATGGTCCGGGAGGTAAAGATTTATATATGGGAAGTCCTGTTTTGGTTACCGGAAGAGTTTCGGGGTTTATCGGTAATGTACCGGGACCACCGGGAGGGTCCCGGGGGTCCACCAAGTGGGGCCACCTGCCCCGGGGGGGCCACATGGGCTGTAGGGAGTGTTCCTTGGCCTACATGGGCCAAGGGCACCAGCCCCACTAAGGCCCATGCGCCTAAGAGGTGGAAAGGGGGCAAACCCTAGGGGATATGGGCCTTAGGGCCCATATTGGTGCGCCTCCCTCTCCTCTCCCCCTCTTGGCCGCCACCCTTGATCCCCATCTAGGGCTGCCGCCCCCCCTAGGGGTAGGAACCCTAGAGGGGGCGCAGCCCCTCCCCTTCCCTATATATATGAGGCATAGGGCTGCCCATAAGACACGCGATTCGATCTCTCGTTGGTGCAGCCCTGCATCTCTCTCTCCCTCCTCTTCTATGGTGATTGGCGAAGCCCTGCAGGATTGCCACGCTCCTCCACCACCACCATGCCGTTGTGCTGCTGCTGGATGGAGTCTTCCTCAACCTCTCCCTCTCTCCTTGCTGGATCAAGGCGTGGGAGACGTCACCGGGCTGTACGTGTGCTGAACGCGGAGGTGCCGTGCATTCGGCACTTGGGCATCGGTGATTTGAATCACGACGAGTACGACTCCATCAACCCCGTTCACTTGAACGCTTCCGCTTAGCGATCTACAAGGGTATGTAGATGCACTCTCCTTCCCCTCGTTGCTGGTTTCTCCATAGATAGATCTTGGTGACACGTAGGAAAATTTTGAATTTCTGCTATGTTCCCCAATAGTGGCATCATGAGCTAGGTCTATTGCGTAGATTCTATGCACGAGTAGAACACAAAGTAGTTGTGGGCGTTGATTTTGTTCAATATGCTTGCCGTTACTAGTCTTATCTTGATTCGGCGGCTTCGTGGGATGAAGCGGCCCGGACCGACCTTACACGTACTCTTACGTGAGACAGGTTCCACCGACTGACATGCACTAGTTGCATAAGGTGGCTAGCGGGTGTCTGTCTCTCCTACTTTAGTCGGATCGGATTCGATGAAAAGGGTCCTTATGAAGGGTAAATAGCAATTGGCATATCACGTTGTGGTTTTGCGTAGGTAAGAAACGTTCTTGCTAGAAACCCATAGCAGCCACATAAAACATGCAAACAATAATTAGAGGACGTCTAACTTGTTTTTGCAGGGTATGCTATGTGATGTGATATGGCCCAAAGGATGTGATGAATGATATATGTGATGTATGAGATTGATCATGTTCTTGTAATAGGAATCACGACTTGCATGTCGATGAGTATGACAACCGGCAGGAGCCATAGGAGTTGTCTTTATTTATTTATGACCTGCGTGTCAACATAAACGTCATGTAATTACTTTACTTTATTGCTAACCGTTAGCTGTAGTAGTAGAAGTAATAGATGACGAGACAACTTCATGAAGACACGATGATGGAGATCATGATGATGGAGATCATGGTGTCATGCCGGTGACGAGATGATCATGGAGCCCCAAGATGGAGATCAAAGGAGCTATATGATATTGGACATATCATGTCACTACTATTTGATTGCATGTGATGTTTATCATGTTTATACATCTTATTTGCTTAGAACGACGGTAGTAAATAAGATGATCCCTTACAACAATTTCAAGAAGTGTTCTCCCCTAACTGTGCACCGTTGCGAAAGTTCGTGTTTTGAAGCACCACGTGATGATCGGGTGTTAGATTCTAACGTTCACATACAACGGGTGTAAGACAGATTTACACACGCGAAACACTTAGGGTTAACTTGACGAGCCTAGCATGTAGAGACATATGGCCTCGGAACACAGAAGACCGAAAGGTCGAGCATGAGTCGTATAGAAGATACGATCAACATGAAGATGTTAACCGACGTTGGCTAGTCCGTCTCACGTGATGATCGGACACGGCCTAGTTGACTCGGATCATGTAATCACTTAGATGACTAGAGGGATGTCTATCTAAGTGGGAGTTCATAAGATGAACTTAATTATCCTGAACATAGTCAAAAGGACTTTGCAAATTATGTCGTAGCTCGCGCTTCAGTTCTATTGTTTAGATATGTTCCTAGAGAAATTTTAGTTCAAAGTTGATAGTAGCAATTATGCGGACTAGGTCCGTAAACTGAGGATTGTCCTCATTGCTTCGTAGAAGGCTTATGTCCTTAATGCACCGCTCAGTGTGCTGAACCTCGAACGTTGTCTGTGGATGTTGCGAACATCTGACATACACATTTTGATAACTACGTGATAGTTCAGTTAAACGGTTTAGAGTTGAGGCACCGAAGACGTTTTTGAAACATCGCGAAACATATGAGATGTTTCGACTGCTGAAATTGGGATTTCAGGCTCGTGCTCACGTCAAGAGGTATAAGACCTCCGACGATTTTCTTAGCCTGCAAACTAAGGGAGAAAAGCTCAATTGTTGAGCTTGTGCTCAGATTGTCTGAGTACAACAATCATTTGAATCAAGTGGGAGTTGATCTTCCAGATAAGATAGTGATGTTTCTCCGAAGTCATTACCACCAAGCTGCTAGAGCTTCGTGATGAACTATAATGTATCAGGGACATATATGATGATCCTTGAGATATTCGCGATGTTTGACACCGCGAAATTAGAAATCAAGAAGGAGCATCAATTGTTGATGGTTGGTGAAACCACTAGTTTCAAGAAGGGCAAGGGCAAAAAGGGATGCTTCATGAAACGGCAAATCAGCTGCTGCTCTAGTGAAGAAACCCAAGGTTGAACCCAAACCCGAGACTAAGTGCTTCTGTAATAAGGGAACAACCACTGGAGCAGAATTACCCTAGATACTTGGTAGATTAGAAGGCTGGCAAGGTCGATAGAAGTATATTGGATATACATTATGTTAATGTGTACTTTACTAGTACTCCTAGTAGCACCAGGGTATTAGATACCGGTTCGGTTGCTAAGTGTTAGTAACTCGAAATAAAAGCTACGGAATAAACGGAGACTAGCTAAAGGTGAGCTGACGATATGTGTTGGAAGTGTTCTCAATGTTGATATGATCAAGCATCGCACGCTCCCTCTACCATCGAGATTGGTGTTTGCGTTGAGCATAGACATGATTGGACTATGTCTATCGCAATACGGTTATTCATTTAAGGAGAATAATGGTTACTCTGTTTATTTGAATAATACCTTCAATGGTCTTTCACCTAAAATGAATGGTTTATTGAATCTCGATCGTAGTGATACACATGTTCATGCCAAAAGATAGTAATGATAGTACCACCTACTTGTGGCACTGCCACGTAAGTCATATCGGTATAAAACGCATGAAGAAGCTCCATGTTGATGGATCTTTGGGCTCACTCGTTTTTGAAAAGTTTGGGACATGCGAACCATGTCTATTGGTATATATGCATGAATAAACTCCATGCAAATGGACCGTTTTGTACTTGCTTGATTTTGAATCACTTGAGACATGCAAATCATACCACATGGGCAAGATGACTGAAAGCCTCGTTTTCAGTAAAATGGAACAAGAAAGCAACTTGTTGGAAGTAATACATTTTTGATGTGTGCAGTCCAATGAGTGCTGAGGCATGTAGTGGATATCGTTATGTTCTTACTTCACAGATGATTTGAGTAGATGTTGAGTATATTTACTTGATGAATCACGAGTCTGAATTATTGAAAGGTTCAAGTAATTTCAGGGTGAAGTTGAAAGATCGTCGTGACAAGAGGATAAAATATCTATGATATGATCATAGAGATGAATATCTGAATTACGAGTTTGGCACAGAATTAAGACATTGTGGAAATTGTTTCACAACTGATACAGCCTGGAACACCATAGTGTGATGGTGTGTCCGAACATCATAACTGCACCCTATTGGATATGATGCATACCATGATGTCTCTTATCGAATTACCACAATAGTTTATGGGTTAAGCATTAGAGACAACCACATTCACTTTAAATAGGGCACCACGTAATTCCGATGAGATGACACCGTATGAACTATGGTTTAGAGAAACCTAAGCTGTCATTTCTTAAAAGTTTGGGGCTGCGACGCTTATGTGGAAAAGTTTCAGGCCGATAAGCTCGAACCCAAAGTGGATAAATGCATCTTCATAGGAAAACCCAAAAACAGTTGGGTATACCTCCTGTCTCAGATCCGAAAGCAATAAAGGATTGTTTCTAGAATCGGGTCCTTTCTCGAGGAAAAGTTTCTCTCGAAAGAATTGAGTGGGAGGATGGTGGAGACTTGATGAGGTTATTGAACCGTCACTTCAACTAGTGTATAGCAGGGCACAAAGAGTTGTTCCTGTGGCACCTACACCAATTGAAGTGGAAGCTTATGATATTGATCATGAGACTTCGGATCAAGTCACTCCCAAACCTCGTGGGATGACAAGGATGCGTACTACTTCAGAGTGGTACGTAATCCAGTCTTGGAAGTCATGTTGCTAGACAACAATGAACCTACGAGCTATGGAGAAGCGATGGTGGGCCTGGATTCCGATAAATGGCTTGAGGCCATATAATCCGAGAGAGGATCCATGTATGAAAACAAAGTGTAGACTTTGGAAGAACTACTTGATGGTCGTAAGGCTGTTAAGTGTAGATGGATTTTAAAAGGAAGACGGACACTGATGGTAAATGTCACCATTAAGAAAGCTCGACTTGTCGTTAAGATGTTTTCCGACAAGTTCAAGGAGTTGACTATGATGAGACTTTCTCACTCATAGCGATGCTAAGAGTCTGTTGGATTTATATTAGCGACTACTGCATTATTTATGAAATCTTGCAGATAGGATGTCAAAACATTGTTTCCTCGACGTTTTTCTTGAGGAAAGGTTGTATGTGATACAACCGGAAGGTTTTGTCAATCCTGAAAGATGCTAATAAGTATGCAAAGCTCCAGCTATCCTTCTGAGGACTGGAGTAAGCATCTCGGAGTTGGAATGTACACTTTGATGAGATGATCAAAGATTTTGGGTTTATATAAAGTTTATGAGAAACTTGTATTTCCAAAGAAGTGAGTGGGAGCACTATAGAATTTCTGATGAGTATATGTTGTTGACACATTGTTGATCAGAAATGATGTAGAATTTCTGGAAAGCATATAGGGTTATTTGGAAAGTGTTTTCAATGAAAACCTGGATTAAGCTACTTGAGCATTGAGCATCAAGATCTATAAGGATAGATCAAAATGCTTAATGGTACTTTCAAATGAGCACATACCTTGACATGATCTTGAAGTTGTTCAAGATGGATCATTAAAAGAAGGAGTTCTTGCCTGAGTTGTAAGGTATGAAGTTAAGACTTAAAGCTCGACCACGGCAGAATAGAGAGAAAGGACGAAGGTCGTCCCCTATGCTTAAGACATAGGCTCTACAGTACGCTATGATGTGTGCCGCACCTGAAGTGTGCCTTGCCATGAGTCAGTCAAGGGGTACAAGAGTGATCCAAGAACGGATCACAGGACAGTGGTCAAAGTTATCCTTAGTAACTAGTGGACTAAGGAATTTTCTCGATTATGGAGGTGGTAAAAGAGTTCGTCGTAAAGGGTTACGCCGATGCAAACTTTGACACTAATCCAGATTATTCTGAGTAGTAAACTGGATTCGTATAGTAGAACAGTTATTTGGAATAGCTCCAAATAGAACATGGTAGCTGCATCAAGGAGATGACATAGAGATTTGTGAAGCACACACGGATCTGAAAGGTTCAGACCCGTTGACTAAAACCTCTCTCACAAGCAACATGATCAAACCCAGAACTCTTTGGGTGTTAGTCACATGGCGATGTGACCTGTGAGTGTTAATCACATGGCGATGTGAACTAGATTATTGACTCTAGTGCAAGTGGGAGACTCTGTTGGAAATATGCCCTAGAGGCAATAATAAATTGATTATTATTATATTTCCTTGTTCATGATAATCGTTTATTATCCATGCTATAATTGTATTGATAGGAAACTCAGATACATGTGTGGATACATAGACAACACCATGTCCCTAGTAAGCCTCTAGTTGACTAGCTCGTTGATCAATAGATGGTTACGGTTTCCTAACCATGGACATTGGATGTCGTTGATAACGGGATCACATCATTAGGAGAATGATGTGATGGACAAGACCCAATCCTAAGCCTAGCACAAGATCATGTAGTTCGTATGCTAAAGCTTTTCTAATGTCAAGTATCATTTCCTTAGACCATGAGATTGTGCAACTCCCGGATACCGTAGGAGTGCTTTGGGTGTACCAAACGTCACAACGTAACTGGGTGATATAAAGGTGCACTACAGGTATCTCCGAAAGTGTCTGTTGGGTTGGCATGAATCGAGACTGGGATTTGTCACTCCGTGTAACGGAGAGGTATCTCTGGGCCCACTCGGTAGGACATCATCATAATGTGCACAATGTGATCAAGGAGTTGATCACGGGATGATGTGTTACGGAACGAGTAAAGAGACTTGCCGGTAACGAGATTGAACAAGGTATCGGGATACCGACGATCGAATCTCGGGCAAGTATCGTACCGATAGACAAAGGGAATTGTATACGGGATTGATTAAGTCCTTGACATCGTGGTTCATCCGATGAGATCATCGTGGAACATGTGGGAGCCAACATGGGTATCCAGATCCCGCTGTTGGTTATTGACCGGAGATCGTCTCGGTCATGTCTGCATGTCTCCCGAACCCGTAGGGTCTACACACTTAAGGTTCGATGACGCTAGGGTTATAAAGGAAGTTTGTATGTGGTTACCGAATGTTGTTCGGGGAGTCCCGGATGAGATCCCGGACGTCACGAGGAGTTCCGGAATGGTCTGGAGGTAAAGATTTATATATGGGAAGTCCTGTTTTGGTTACCGGAAGAGTTTCGGGGTTTATCGGTAATGTACCGGGACCACCGGGAGGGTCCCGGGGGTCCACCAAGTGGGGCCACCTGCCCCGGGGGGGACACATGGGCTGTAGGGAGTGTTCCTTGGCCTACATGGGCCAAGGGCACCAGCCCCACTAAGGCCCATGCGCCTAAGAGGTGGAAAGGGGGCAAACCCTACGGGATATGGGCCTTAGGGCCCATATTGGTGCGCCTCCCTCTCCTCTCCCCCTCTTGGCCGCCACCCTTGATCCCCATCTAGGGCTGCCGCCCCCCTAGGTGTAGAAACCCTAGAGGGGGCGCAGCCCCTCCCCTTCCCTATATATATGAGGCATAGGGCTGCCCATAAGACACGCGATTCGATCTCTCGTTGGTGCAGCCCTGCATCTCTCTCTCCCTCCTCTTCTGTGGTGCTTGGCGAAGCCCTGCAGGATTGCCATGCTCCTCCACCACCACCACGCTGTTGTGCTGCTGCTGGATGGAGTCTTCCTCAACCTCTCCCTCTCTCCTTGCTGGATCAAGGCGTGGGAGACGTCACCGGGCTGTACGTGTGTTGAACGCGGATGTGCCGTGCGTTCGGCACTTGGTCATCGGTGATTTGAGTCACGACGAGTATGACCCCATCAACCCCGTTCACTTGAACGCTTCCGCTTAGCGATCTACAAGGGTATGTAGATGCACTCTCCTTCCCCTCGTTGCTGGTTTCTCCATAGATAGATCTTGGTGACACGTAGGAAAATTTTGAATTTCTGCTACGTTCCCCAACAGCGGCCCGGACCGACATTACGCGTACGCTTACGCGAGACTGGTTCTACCGACGTGCTTTGCACACTGGTGGCTGGCGGGTTTCAGTTTCTCCAACTTTAGTTGAACCGAGTGTGGCTACGCCCGATCCTTGCGAAGGTTAAAACAGCACCAACTTGACAAACTATCGTTCTGGTTTTGATGCGTAGGTAAGTTTGGTTCTTGCTAAGCCCGTAGCAGCCACGTAAAACTTGCAACAACAAAGTAGAGGACGTCTAACTTGTTTTTGTAGGGCATGTTGTGATGTAATATGGTCAAGACGTGATGAGATATAAGTTGTTGTATGAGATGATCATGTTTTGTTGAAGTTATCGGCAACTGGCAGAAGCCTTATGGTCGTCTCTTTATTGCATAAGATGCAAGCGCCAAATAATTGCTTTACTTTATCGCTATGCGATAGCAATAGTTGCAAGAGCAATAGTTGGCGAGACGTCCACGTGACGACACATTGATATAGATCAAGATGATGAAGATCATGGTGTCATGCCGGTGATGATAGAGATCATGACAGTACTTTGGAGATGGAGATCAAAGGCGCAAGATGATGATGGCCATATCATGTCACATATTTTGATTGCATATGATGTTTATCTTTTATACATCTTATTTTGCTTAGTTTCACGGTAGCTTTTTAAGATGATCTCTCACTAATTATCAAGAGGTGTTCTCCCTGAGTATGCACCGTTGCGAAAGTTCTTCGTGCTGAGACACCACGTGATGATCGGGTGTGATAGGCTCTACGTTCAAATACAATGGGTGCAAAACAGTTGCACCCACGGAATACTCTGGTTAAACTTGACGAGCCTAGCATATACAGATATGGCCTCGGAACACGGAGACCGAAAGGTCGAACGTGAATCATATAGTAGATATGATTGATGAAGCTATGTACCTAGGGTAGGGGCATGGACCTGTCCAAACTGACCTAACCAAGGACATCTCTAGAAGAAATCATGTTTCAATCGACTTGGAGGTGTTCCACTCGACAAACTCGAAGATACTCGACCAAGAAGCAACCACTCGACCAAGACCAAGTCACTCGACAGTCAGGGGACCTAAAGGCAGTCCGCATGCTAACGGTCGGTTATTAAGTAGCTTTTATGGTCATCATAGCACTTTATTACTAGCGTTACCAGTAATGCCCTGCCTTAATGTACATTGAACCCTTTGTAACGTGGGCTGGCTGGGGTCCTGGCGCACTCTATATAAGCCACCCCCCTCCTCCGAGACAAGGGTTCTCACCCCTGTAATTCATACACACATAATCCAGTCGACCGCCTCCGGGCTCCGAGACGTAGGGCTATTACTTCCTCCGAGAAGGGCCTGAACTCGTAAACCTTGCGTGCTTACAACTTCTCCATAGCTAAGATATTGCCTCTCCATACTTACCCCCCTACACTACTGTCAGACATAGAACCACGACAGTTGGTGCCCACCATGGGGCCGGTGTTTTAGCGTTTTGTTGGAGGAGTTGCGATCTTTTCCAACCTGAATCATCATGGTTTTCGGCGGAGTTTTGGTGGAGGGCCGCGAGATCCGTCTCGGCGCGCTCACGTTCATCGCCGACGACTCCGCTTGGCTTCAGGAGGCTCCGCTCGACGTGGACGCACTCCCTGTCCGCGGGGCAACGCACTTTAGCACGTGCGTCTGCGGCGTTCTCCTGCGGCAACCGTCGACCCCCTACCAGTCGGCTCCTGTGTTGTCCTCCCTCCCTGTTTCCCGCCGGCGCAAGCGCTCCGGTCGGTCAAGACTTCAGCTGTGGGTGAGACACGCGGTGGCAAGCTAGTCGGCCACCCCTCAAGTCGCGGCGATCGAGCTCGACGAATCCCTCTATGGCCTGTTCGACCTGTCGACTGGCTCCGCAGAGACAGCATCCGAGTGCAACAGCAGTTATCCGGCGGCGGAGGTTCTGATGGTCGATGGACCGCCCAGTCCTCCCGGTTTTCCCCGCACCGACGGAGGCGCGGGTGGAGGCGATACGTCGCGTCCCCATGAGGAATATCTTCCCGAGCCTCTCATGTCGCTGCAGAGAGAAGAACTTCGCTGCCGGAACATGGATGCACTGCACACTCCTATCGTTGGAGAAACCCCCGAGGCTCGTGCCTTGGAAGACGCGCGCCTGGCAAACTTGGCCGAGCGCACTCGACTGGAGAACCTCCAGCGAGCACTCGACGAGCGTGCGCGACAACGGGTTCTCGAATCCAGTCGACGTCAGCTCTTCCCACCCCCGCAGGTATATCGAACTCCGATTCAGAATTTAGCAGCTGCAGCCCGTATAGCAGAGTCGATTCAGCCTTCCTAGTCGGAGGCTGGCAGAGGCTTGCTGCAGATCAGAGCATTACTCCGGGCAGCAGGAGACCAGAATTCCGCTGTTTCTCAGTCGCGGAACAGGATTCACAGCACATCCGTTGCCGCGGACACAGTCCAGTCGGCTCAAAGCCCAAGATCGCCCCCAAGGCGTGAAGGACGTGGGGACCGGCGTAATCAGTATGGGAACCATGACCAATATGATCACCGATTCGATTGTGATGATCGACTTTGAGTGCCCACCCCTCCCCCGAGGAGCGGGTCGTATGCGCCTCGACAACAGGATGACAGGTGCCCTCGTAGTGTTGGGCGAAGGATTCCAGTCGACTCCAGGGTGCCAGGCTTTGATGCGAGATCCATTCTCGTTCAAGGTTTGGTCAACAGGAACAGAGCTCACCGGGAAGGACACGATAGAGATGCTCCTGCCAGCAGCAGAGCACATGTTTCGGGGCCAGAGTGCTTTAGTAGAGCCATCAGGGCCGCTGTGATTCCTCCCAACTTCAGGTTGGCGACTGGAGTCAGCAAGTTCACTGGCGAGTCCAAGCCCGATACTTGGCTTGAAAACTACCGAGTGGCCGTCCAGATTAGCGGCGGCAATGATGAAGTGGCCATGAAACACCTGCCTCTCATGTTGGAGGGCTCGGCCAGAGCATGGCTGAACCAGTTAGCACCCAGCAGCATTTACACTTGGGAAGATCTCGCCCGAGTGTTTGTCACCACATTTGAAGGAACATGCAAGAGGCCGGCAGGGCTGACGGAACTGCGGTCTTGCGTGCAGAAGCCGAATGAAACCTTGAGGGATTACATTCAGAGATGGATCACGTTGCATCACACGGTAGAGAATGTGCCTGACCACCAAGCAGTCTGTGCCTTCAAAGAAGGCGTCAAGTACAGATAACTGAATCTGAAATTCGGACGGACCGGAGATATGTCTCTGAACCGGATGATGGAGATTGCCACCAAGTACGCTAATGGTGAAGATGAGGATCGACTCAGGAGTGGCAAGCTCAAATCAGTCGCCCAAGAAACCGGAGGAAATCCCAATCGGAAACAGAAGCGGAAAGCCGAGCCGGCTGCTCCTGGGGAAGCCTTAGCTGTAACCCAAGGAAAGTTTAAATGGAAACCTAAAGGACCTTGGAACCCCAAGAAAGTTAAAGACCATGACGGAAATGATGTGTTGGATTTGCCATGTCTCGTCCACACCAAGAAAGATGAAGAGGGTAATTTCATTTACCCGAAACATACCACTCGACAGTGTCGACTCTTGATCCAGTAGTTCTAGGGCAAGCAGCCCAAAGATAAGGAAAAGGAGTCGGACAAAATTGAGGACAAGGAAGATAGTGATGACGGATACCCTCAGGTCAATTCCACTCTGATGATTTTTGCTGATGTTGAAAGCAAAAGTCGACTGAAAGTTATCAACCGAAAGGTGAATATGGTTGCTCCGGCGACACCCAGTTATCTGAAGTGGTCTCAGACAGCCATAAGATTCGACCGGTCTGATCACCCAATGCACATCGCCACCCCTGGGAGGCAAGCTTTGGTGGTCGACCCAGTTGTTGAAGGCACTCGACTGACCAAAGTCCTGATGGATGGTGGCAGTGGTTTGAACATATTATATGCTGAGACGTTGAAAGGGATGGGCATTTCGATGTCCAGACTCAGTGCCAGCAACATGAGTTTCCATGGAGTCATTCCTGGGAAGAAGGCTTAATCACTCGGCCAGATTGCTCTTGATGTGGTTTTTGGTGATTCCAAGAATTACCGCAAAGAAAAGTTGACATTTGAAGTTGTAGACTTCCAGAGTGCCTACCACGCTATTTTGGGCAGGCCGGCTTATGCACGCTTCATGGCCCGACCATGTTATGTGTATCTCAAATTGAAGATCCCTGGCCCCAAAGGTGTGATCACTATTACGGGCAATCGGAAGAAAGCGAAAGAATGTTTTCAGAAAGGTTCGAAGATCACCGATGCTCAGATGGCAGTGGTGGAGTTGCAGGAATACCAGAAGACTGAAGACCCGAGTGATTTGTTGTGAGCCAAGAAGCCCGTTATAGAATCAGCTTTTCAGTCGACTGGCGATACGAAGACAGCTCACATCCACCCGACCGACCCCAGCACTGCTCCAACTCATATCTCGACAACACTCAACTCCAAATAGGAAGAAGCGCTCATCCAGTTCCTCCGTGAGAACTGGGACATTTTCGCATGGAAGCCTTCTGACATGCTGGGTGTTCCCAGGGAGCTGGCTGAGCACCGCCAAAGAGTCGACTCAAAAGTAAAACCTGTCAAGGAACATCTCCGACGGTCCGCCTTCCAGAAGAGAAAGGCCATTGGCGAGGAGGTGGCTCGGCTCTTAGCAGCGGAGTTCATCCGAGAAATCTACCACTCCGAGTGGCTCGCCAACGTTGTTATGGTCCCCAAGAAGGAAAAGTCACTTCGCATGTGCATTGACTTTAAACATATCAATTGGGCCTGCCCGAAAGATCATTTTCCTCTCCCTCGCATCGATCATGTGAGCGACTGTCTTTTTTAGACACCTATTCCGGGTACCATCAGATCCGTCTGTATGGACCTGACGAGATCAAAACAGCCTTCATCACTCCATTCGGGTGCTTCTGTTATGTTACCATGCCGTTCGGCCTCAAGAATGCCGGAGCCACATTCATGAGGATGATTTAGAAGTGTGGAGGCGTACATGGATGACATTGTGGTCATGTCACGGAAGGGTTCCGACCTGCTGACTGACCTTGCTGAAACCTTTGCCAACCTCAGGAGGTATGATATCAAGCTTAATCCATCAAAGTGCACATTCGGAGTTCCTGGCGGAAAATTACTCAGTTTTCTCATTTCCGAACGGGGAATCGACGCCAATCCAGAAAAAGTCGGTACTATACTCCGAATGAAAAGTCCTGTGCGAGTGCACGACGTCCAGAAGCTTAATGGTTGCTTGGCCGCCCTAAGTCGATTCATATCTCGTCTCGGTGAAAATGCATTGCCTCTCTATCGATTGGTGAAGAAGTCCGAGAAGTTCGAGTGGACTCCTGAAGCTGATGCAGCGTTTGCAGAGCTCAAAGCTCTGCTCTCCACCCAGCCGGTGCTTGCTGCCCCAATCAGCAAGGAGCCTTTGCTGCTTTACATTGCAGCCACAGGACAAGTCGTTAGTACGGTACTTATGGTCGAGCGGGAAGAAGAAGGAAAAACCTTCAAAGTTCAGCGCCCAGTATATTATATTTCTGAAGTCTTGACCCCATCGAAGCAAAGATATCCTCATTATTAGAAGCTTGTATATGGGATTTATATGACCACAAAGAAAGTTGCTCACTACTTCTCTGATCATTCCATTACAGTCGTCAGTGACGCTCCATTCTCAGAGATCCTACATAACAGGGATGCAACTGGTCGAGTGGTAAAATGGGCGATTGAACTCCTTCCTCTAGATATCAAGTTTGAGGCAAAGAAAGCTATCAAGTCCCAGGCAATCGCAGATTTCGTCGCCGAGTGGATTGAACAGCAACTGCCGACTCAGGTTCACTCGGAGCATTGGACCATGTTCTTCGACGGCTCCAAGATGCTGAATGGTTCCGGTGCCAGAGTGGTGTTGGTCTCCCCCAGAGGAGATAAACTCAGATATGTTCTTCAAATCCACTTTGATTCCTCCAATAACGAGGCAGAATACGAAGCGCTTTTATATGGGTTGCGCATGGCCATTTCACTCGGCGTCCGTCGCCTCATGGTCTATGGCGACTCAGATTTCGTGGTTAATCAGGTGATGAAGGAATGGTATGTCAGAAGTCCAGCCATGACTGGTTATTGCAATGCAGTGAGAAAGCTGGAGAAGAAATCTGAGGGGTTAGAGCTTCATCACATACCCCGACTAAAAAATCAAGCAGCTGATGATCTGGCAAAAACAGGTTCCAAAAGAGAAGCCATTCCCAGCAATGTGTTTTTGGAACACATCCACACACCATCAGATCAGGAGGATCCCTTCACTAAAGAGGCCCCGCAGCCAAAAAGTGCCACGGATCCGACTGAAGTTGAAATTCCAGCTGTGGTCGACCTGATCATGGAAGTCTTGGTCATCACTCCCGTCTGGACAGTACCGTACATCGCGTACATCCTAAGGAAAGAACTCCCAGAGGACGAAGAAGAGGCTCGACAGATCGTCCGTCGATCCAAGGCCTTTACAGTCATAAAGGGACAGTTATATAGAGAAAGCGCGACTGGGGTCAGCCAGAAGTGTATTACACCAGAAGAAGGTCAGATGATCCTTGATGATATCCACTCGGGGACCTGTGGTCATCATGCGTCCTCTCGGACCATTGTGGCTAAAGCATACCGAGCGGGATTCTACTGGCCAAGAGCCAATGAAATGGCAAAAGAGATAGTCGACAAATGTGAAGGATGTCAGTATTAATCCAATATGTCACACAAGCCCGCGTCAGCCCTGAAAACCATTCCACTCGTCTGGCCCTTCGCTGTTTGGGGGCTGGACATGGTTGGACCACTGAGAATGGGTAGGAGCGGCTTCACTCATGTACTGGTAGCAGTCGACAAGTTCACCAAATGGATTGAAGCCAAGCCTATCAAGAATCTTGATGTTTGCACTGCTATCAGTTTCATCAGAGAGTTGATATTTAGATATGGAGTTCCGCACAGCATCATCACTGACAATGGGTCAAACTTCGATTCCGACAAATTCAGGGCCTTTTGCGCCTCTCAGGGCACTCGGGTCGACTATGCTTCGGTTGCTCACCCCCAGTCGAATGGGCAAGCAGAAAGGGCAAACGGCCTAATTCTCAAAGGACTGAAACCCCGATTGATGCGCGATCTCAAGCACGCAGCAGGTGCATGGGTCGACAAGCTTCCATTAGTCCTTTGGGGATTGAGGACAACCCCGAACCGATCGACCGGAAGAACCCCATTCTTTCTGGTCTACGGAGCCGAGACAGTCTTGCCGAGTGACCTGCTTCACAACGCTCCCCGAGTCGAGCTCTACTCTGAAGATGAAGCAGAACAAGCCCGGCAGGACGTAGTCGACCTCCTGGAAGAAGAAAGAGAAATGGCCATGATCCGATCGACCATCTATCAGCAAGACTTGCGTCGATTCCATGCCAGAAACGTGAAGAGTCGAGCCTTCCAAGAAGGAGACTTAGTCCTCCGAGTGGATCAGTAGAAACCACACAAACTCGCTCCTACTTGGGAAGGCCCCTTCATATTCACCAGAGTCCTCCGCAATGGAGCATACCACCTCTACAATGTCGATCGCCAGATTGATGAGCCGCGAGCCTGGAATGCGGAGCTCCTCTGCGCCTTTTATACTTGAATTCTCACTCGGATGAAATGTAATAAGAAAAAACTCCTGTAGTTTATTTATCAAAGACAAGAGCGTTATAATTTTCCCAGCGATTATTATTGTTTTTGTTTGCGTGAGAAATCCCCCAGTGGGTGGCTTAGCTGCGAATCCGCTTCGCCTAAGTTTGTAAAAATAATTTCCTACCGAGTGGCGAGCCAGCCTCCTACTCGGGGGCTTAGCTGCGAATCTGTTTCGCCTAAGTATTTAAAAAATCCTACCGAGTGGAGAGCAACCCTCCCACTCGGGGGCTTAGCTGCAGTCCAGTACTCACCTAAGATTCTCTCACTTGGACACTTAGCTGCAGTCCGGCACTCGCCTAAGTTTGAAAAAATCCTAACGAGTGGAGAGCAATCCTCCCACTCGGGGGCTTAGCTGCAGTCCAGTACTCGCCTAAGTTCTCTCACTTGGAGACTTAGCTGCAGTCCGGCACTCGCCTAAGTTTGAAAAAATCCTACCGACTGGAGAGCAATCCTCCCACTCGGGGGCTTAACTGCAGTCCAGTACTCGCCTAAGTTCTCTCACTGGGAGACTTAGCTGTAGTCCGGCACTCGCCTAAGTTTGAAAAAATCCTACCGAGTGGAGAGCAATCCTCCCACTCGGGGGCTTAGCTGCAGTCCAGTACTCGCCTAAGATTCTCT
Organism: Triticum urartu; assembly: GCF_003073215.2. Lineage (NCBI taxonomy): Eukaryota > Viridiplantae > Streptophyta > Magnoliopsida > Poales > Poaceae > Triticum > Triticum urartu. The sequence goes on along the minus strand of NC_053026.1, from coordinate 642,458,746 downwards.
CACTTGGAGACTTAGCTGCAGTCCGGCACTCGCCTAAGTTTGAAAGAATCCTACCGAGTGGAGAGCAATCCTCCCACTCGGGGGCTTAGCTGCAGTCCAGTACTCGCCTAAGTTCTCTCACTTGGAGACTTAGCTGTAGTCCGGCACTCGCCTAAGTTTGAAAAAATACTACCGAGTGGAGAGCAATCCTCCCACTCGGGGGCTTAGCTGCAGTCCAGTACTCGCCTAAGTTCTCTCACTTGGAGACTTAGCTGCAGTCCGGCACTCGCCTATGTTTGAAAAAATCCTACCGAGTGGAGAGCAATCCTCCCACTCTGGGGCTTAGCTGCAGTCCAGTACTCACCTAAGTTCTCTCACTTGGAAACTTAGCTGCAGTCCGGCACTCGCCTAAATTTGAAAAAATCCTACCGAGTGGAGAGCAATCCTCCCACTCGGGGGCTTAGCTGCAATCCAGTACTCGCCTAAGATTCTCTCACTTGGAGACTTAGCTGCAGTCCGGCACTCGCCTAAGTTTGAAAAAATCCTACCGAGTGGAGAGCAATCCTCCCACTTAGGGGCTTAACTCCAGTCCAGTACTCGCCTAAGTTCTCTCACTGGGAGACTTAGCTGTAGTCCGGCACTCGCCTAAGTTTGTAAAAATACTACCGAGTGGAGAGCAATCCTCCCACTCGGGGGCTTAGCTGCAGTCCAGTACTCGCCTAAGTTCTCTCGCTTGGAGACTTAGTTGCAGTCCGGCACTCGCCTAAGTTTGAAAAAATCCTACCGAGTGGAGAGAAATCCTCCCACTCGGGGGCTTAGCTGCAGTCTAGTACTCACCTAAGTATCTGAAAATCCTACCGAGTGGTGAGCTAGCCTCCCACTTGGAGGCTTAGCTGCAGTCCAGTACTCGCCTAAGTACGAAACACATCTGAATCCTCAAGGTCGACGAGGTGCAGGTCGACTGCCACCTTCTCCGTGAGAGCTTCGCCACAAATACAATGTGTGCTCCATCCTGCTCTGCAGTAACAAGATGTAGGTCGACTACCACCTTCTCCTTCGGAGCTGAGCCAGAAATACAAAAGTTGTCTCGAATGAAGAACGATTCCCACTCGACGGGGGATTCATGAAGATATTTAACGATAAACCAAGTTCAGATAAACCCTAAAGGTTCCGGACCACAGATCGAAGTGCTCGGGCTTTCAGCCCGAAAGAGTTTAACGGTTACAAAAACCACTCGGCATCCCGAGGCAAATTTAAGGTGAGGCATAAAAGTTTGTTCACTCCGCGGGAGGAGGACTAGCAGGCTCGACGAACTCGTCTAGGTCGACGCCGTCGGTGATCCGAGTGGCTACAGCGATGAAAGTCTCCATAAAAGATCAGAAGTCATGCTTCTGGGTGTTGGCGACCTTGATTGCCACTAACTTATCTTGACGCACCTCCTTGTAATGGACGCAAACCAGAGACAGGGCCACATCATCTCCACACTGGGTAGAATATTTCTTCCACTCCTGCACTCGATCAGGGATTTCGTTAAGTAGAGTCATCAGGGACTCGAGATCATTCTGGGGCGTGGTCTCTGGCCAAAGTGCCGGGTCGATCCGCGACATGGCGACCTTCAGTCGAGCCAAGTAGTCCACGACACCGTCGATGCGGGATTCCAGTCGGAGCAGATTCATGGCAGTTTCATCTTTTACGGGAGAATTGATTGGGTCCAAACCTGGCTCAATCCGCCCAGTCTCCTCCTCAAAGTTTTGGAAAAACTCTGCATTCACGATCCAAGGATAAGTCAATTTTCGTACACTGAGTCGACATAAAAAAATCAGTCGGAACAAAATGTGCACCTTCGAGCTTGATGAACAACTTCTTGGCAAGGCTCCTCAGATAGCTCTCCAGATCGTCCCTCCTACGAGCAATGCTTTCCATCTTCTCGCCCAGGATGAGATTCTCCTTCTTCCAGCGCGAGCACTCCTTGTTGGCGTCATTCAATGCAGATTTCAGCCTGGTATTCTCTTCTTCCAACTGCCCGACCGAAGCCAGTTTCTATTCAGCTAGAGCGGTTCTGTCGTCAGCCTCCTTTCGAGCAACATCCAAATCCTGACACTTCTTCGCCAGAGATTCTCTCAGTTTTTCTACAAAGAAATGATGCCTGATTCAGAAAGAGTAGAAGGGTACTCAAGCCTAAGACAGACTAGTCGACAAATTCGTTTTACCAGTGGCGTCGTCCTTGACCCTTTGCAGCTCTGTCTTGGCCAGCTCCAAGTCAAGGTTCAGTTGGATCTGCTGTTTCTCCAAGTCAGCAAAGTGAGCTCCAAGATCACAAGATTTCTGAAATCAATGGGGAGAAGTTATTTTTACAGCGAAAAACAACAAAGTCAATAAGTACTAAGGCTACAGTCGACTGCCCGCAGTCCACTATAACCTCGGGGACTACACCCAGTGGGTGCACTTTGCGTGCCCCCACCGGTTCTGATCCCACTCGACCGGCCCGCTGGAGTCGAGTGCAGGGAGTAAAAAAAAGAAGAGAGAAAGAACTCAGACCACAGTCGACTGCCAGCAGTCGACCGCGGTCTCGGGGACTACACCCAGTGGGTGCACTCAGCGTGCCCCCACCGGTTCTGACCCCACTCGACCAGACTGAGTGGAAGAGACAAACTATCAGTTCGGTTTACACTCGATAAAATACAAAGACTACAGTCGACTGCCCGCAGTCCACCGTAGTCTCGGGGACTACACCCAGTGGGTGCACTCAGCGTGCCCCCACTAATTCAAAGTTCAATCAACGCACCTGGTGGGTGTACTAACGCAAAGATTTTCGGAAAGAGTCTTCAGATATCATATCCTAACAGAACAAGTGGCGACCAACTAACTTGAACGTTGCTTTGGAGAGCCGAGCTGGCGTCGTAGGCAGCCTGACTGGTGTCCCGCACCATCTTCATCTTCTCCATCATGACGCCCGCCTGATCAATTTATAGAGAGAGAAAATATGCAAACTTTATTAAAAAGCATGAACACTTTTAAAACAACATAAAAATTAAAGCACGGTCAATTTATATAAACAATTAATATTTTCTTACAAACCTGTATTTTTTGGAATTATATGATAATCTGTTTAAATATACGCATTTTCTTTACATTGATACTTTATTTAACATGCAAACACTTTTTAATTTTTTTACAAATAATTCATAATTTAATTTCATGGTTTTCGAAATATTATTAGGTGAGCATTTTTAGTCTAATTTCTTTTATTTATAGGTACATTATTTATTTATTACTCCCACCGATCAATAATCCGTTCAATAATAAGTGTCGCAACTTTCAACTATGGTTGAACTAATCTTAATTCAAAACTGCAACATTTATTTAGGTTCGGAGGGAGTAGAATATACATTTTATATATAAATTTCGAAAAAATGAAAAAAACTAACATTAATTGCAGCCCACGATCATGTTCTGCTATAGGCATATAAATTGTAAGAAATCTACGGAGACATGAGACTCCACGTCCGTAAACCTTTTTCTAGATTAAAATTCTTAATTTATGTCACTTATTTTTTAGACTACTTACGTTACTTAGCTAAAAGATATAAAGTGTGCGTATGCTTGTATGCGATGAATTGATTTGTAGGCGGGTGGCTAGCAGCGCAGACCTGTTAAACTGAGGTCAATGGGTCCAATGCCACACATGTACACTAGATAAGGGCCTTTTATGTGAGAAAAAAATACGAGGTTTTCTTTTTTGCAAAAAGAACGCACCACCTGCCCCCCTTACTATGCAATCACTGACGGTGGGCCCTAAGCCACGTTGACATGCCTCATCACCGGTTCCAACGTATACAACCGCGATTAGCACCATATTTGTACGCTGAAGCTAAGTTTTTGCAACATTTTAATATACACCACAAGTTCTAGCACTAAAGTGACCGTTTGCGTAAGTTCTAGCACCACCAGTGTAATTGACTCATTAATAGTACTTTTCACGTGTAGGCAACAATATATTTTTTCTTTTGCGAAAAGACGACAATAGTTATGTACTGTACGACTTAACGTCAATGTATAATACACATTCATGAATTCTCCTAAAAATTTTGTGTCCCTCTAATGAATTAATAAAATTGTTCCATGCCTATTTATAAGAATTGTCTACTGTATTCTGATATTATGATCATTTTTTTTCTAATAGGTTGCAAATAGAAGTTGGACTTATCCCTTAGTATCTTCTGACATTTTCATCTGTTTCTAGGATATGAGCTAAAATAAAACATAATTCCTTAAATATATTTTTTGAAATGTTTAGACCTTATTTGACTTACATATACATCAAAATGGCACTACCCCCAATGAGCACACATAAATACATTTAAACCGTAGGAAATATTAAATAATCTCTAAAATTATTCAAACTCCTACAAAACAAAATATATGTATTATAGTACATGTGAAAATTCTATAGGAGTAAAAAAAGAACATCACATGAATAGAACTCGAAGCTGAGACATGAATTTTAAGCGGTTAACATCTTCCCACTTGGCAACTTGTAT